>NW_028167180.1:600937-678437 GCF_964263955.1 Coregonus lavaretus
TCTCTCTCTCTCACCAGTTCCTCTCTGCTGTTTATTATCACCAGGTCTGCTCCTCTCTTCAGACAGTCCTGTCTACTCTCCTCCCAGGTTTTCTCCTCAGTAGAGAGGAAGTAACAACTGCAGTCAAACTTCTTCCATCCTCCAAAACAACAGGTTTTCTCTGTTTGATGACACAACACAACACTGAGACAATATGATACAATACAATAAACATCACATTTTATTTCAAATGATTTCCTGGACTAGATCTCAATGAACAAATTGACTTTATAATAAAGAAAGGTATGAAAACCATTTCACTGACCACAAAGCAAATTCTGAAGCCTGTCTCTCTCAGCAGTCAGGTTGTGGTAGCTGGTCTGTAGTTGGTCTCTCTCTTCAGTTGCGTTGATCTTGTAAAGGGAAAAATGCTGGAACAAGTGTTTCCTTTTATCCTCAGAATATTTGATGGCTCTGTTATCTATAAAGTATAAACACATAGTTACTAGCTAAAACACCAGGTAAATAGGCCTAGTAACCAGCACTTCTTACTATTTATTTTATTTATTTATTTATGTATTTTTTAGACATTTAGCAGACGCTCTTATCCAGAGCGACTTACAGTTAGTGAGTGCATACATTATTTTTTCATTTTTCATACTGGCCCCCTGTGGGAATTGAACCCACAACCCTGGCGTTGCAAACGCCATGCTCCACCAACTGAGCTACATCCCTGCCGGCCATTCCCTCCCCTACCCTGGACGACGCTGGGCCAATTCTGCGGTGATAAGCCATGAACCTGGACAGAAACTCACAGTAGACAGACAGGCCTATGATCCCAGCCAGTAGAACACACAGCAGCCCCAGACAAACTGCAGCAACTAGGAAGGGTCTCTTCCCTGAGCTATCAGGCTCTGTGGATACATAAAAGAAAATATTATGTTTTATGTGTGTGTGTGTGTGTGTGTGTGTGTGTGTGTGTGTGTGTGTGTGTGTGTGTGTGTGTGTGTGTGTTTGTGTGTGTGTGTGTGTGTGTGTGTGTGTTACCTGAGTGCTGGTCTCCTGGTCCATTATTAGGAGCAGTGTCTGCTGTCTCTTCTCTCTTGGTGCTGGTCTCACCATCTCTCAGGGTGTCTGCACTGATGTAGATATCCACAATCCTCTCCTCCATCTCACCTCTGTCAAACTTGACCTTCTTGGTAATATCTGGCTCAGCATAGATGGCCTCAGACATCTCCAACAACTTACTGTGTTTTCTGTCTATTTTCAGGTTCTGGTCTTGTCGTTGACCCTGTGTCTGTGTCTCTATCTGTCTCTGCTCTGAGTCTGTGACTACCTGTTTATGATGTTACACCCAGAATAAAAGGTAAATGTTAAAACAGGAAGATGATGAAAGAGTAACATTCGTTGTTGGGACATTTTCTTCTCCTGTTCATCTTTATATCTGATTCCTGAGTACTACGGACTTACTTATCAGGAGTCTACTGTACTGACCTCATGTTGTGTCTAATGTACTGACCTCATGTTGTGTCTGATGTACTGACCTCATGTTGTGTCTACTTCTGTACTGACCTCATGTTGTGTCTAATGTACTGACCTCATGTTGTGTCTAATGTAATGACCTCATGTTGTGTCTAATGTATTGACCTCATGTTGTGTCTAATGTACTGACCTCATGTTGTGTCTAATGTACTGATTTTATGTTGTGTCTACTGTACTGACCTCATGTTGTGTCTACTGTACTGACCTCATGTTGTGTCTAATGTACTGACCTCATGTTGTGGCTAATGTACTGACCTCATGTTGTGTCTAATGTACTGACCTCATGTTGTGTCTACTGTACTGACCTCATGTTGTGTCTAATGTACTGACCTCATGTTGTGTCTAATGTACTGACCTCATGTTGTATCTACTTCTGTACTGACCTCATGTTGTGTCTAATGTACTGACCTCATGTTGTGTCTAATGTACTGACATCATGTTGTGTCTAATGTACTGACCTCATGTTGTGAGTAATGTACTGATTTTATGTTGTGTTCTACTGTACTGACCTCATGTTGTGTTCTACTGTATTGACCTCATGTTGTGTCTGATGTATTGACCTCATGTTGTGTCTAATGTACTGACCTCATGTTGTGTCTAATGTACTGACCTCATGTTGTGTCTAATGTACTGAACTCATGTTGTGTCTAATGTACTGATTTTATGTTGTGTCTACTGTACTGACCTCATGTTGTGTCTACTGTACTGACCTCATGTTGTGTCTACTGTACTGACCTCATGTTGTGTTCTACTGTATTGATCTCATGTTGTGTCTAATGTACTGACCTCATGTTGTGTCTAATGTACTGACCTCATGTTGTGTCTAATGTACTGACCTCATGTTGTGTCTAATGTACTGACCTCATGTTGTGAGTAATGTACTGAACTCATGTTATGTATAATGTACTGACCTCATGTTGTGAGTAATGTACTGACCACATGTTATGTCTAATGTACTGACCTCATGTTGTGTCTAATGTACTGACCTCATGTTATGTCTAATGTACTGACCTCATGTTGTGAGTAAAGTACTGACCTCATGTTATGTCTAATGTACTGACCTCATGTTGTGTCTAATGTACTGACCTCATGTTGTGTTTAATGTACTGACCTCATGTTGTGTCTAATGTACTGACCTCATGTTGTGTCTAATGTACTGACCTCATGTTGTGAGTAATGTACTGACCTCATGTTATGTCTAATGTACTGATCTCATGTTGTGTCTAATGTACTGACCTCATGTTGTGTCTAATGTACTGACCTCATGTTGTGAGTAATGTACTGACCTCATGTTATGTCTAATGTACTGACCTCATGTTGTGAGTAATGTACTGACCTCATGTTATGTCTAATGTACTGACCTCATGTTGTGAGTAATGTACTGACCTCATGTTGTGTCTAATGTACTGACCTCATGTTGTGTCTAATGTACTGACCTCATGTTGTGTCTAATGTACTGACCTCATGTTGTGAGTAAAGTACTGACCTCATGTTATGTCTAATGTACTGACCTCATGTTGTGTCTAATGTACTGACCTCATGTTGTGTCTAATGTACTGACCTCATGTTGTGTCTAATGTACTGACCTCATGTTGTGTCTAATGTACTGACCTCATGTTGTGAGTAATGTACTGACCTCATGTTATGTCTAATGTACTGACCTCATGTTGTGTCTAATGTACTGACCTCATGTTATGTCTAATGTACTGACCTCATGTTATGTCTAATGTACTGACCTCATGTTGTGTCTAATGTACTGACCTCATGTTATGTCTAATGTACTGACCTCATGTTGTGAGTAATGTACTGACCTCATGTTGTGTCTAATGTACTGACCTCATGTTGTGAGTAATATACTGACCTCATGTTGTGTTCTACTGTATTGACCTCATGTTGTGTCTAATGTACTGACCTCATGTTGTGTCTAATGTACTGACCTCATGTTGTGTCTAATGTACTGACCTCATGTTGTGTCTAATGTACTGACCTCATGTTGTGTCTAATGTACTGACCTCATGTTGTGTCTAATGTACTGACCTCATGTTGTGAGTAATGTACTGACCTCATGTTATGTCTAATGTACTGACCTCATGTTGTGAGTAATATACTGACCTCATGTTATGTCTAATGTACTGACCTCATGTTGTGTCTAATGTACTGACCTCATGTTGTGTCTAATGTACTGACCTCATGTTGTGAGTAATGTACTGACCTCATGTTGTGTCTAATGTACTGACCTCATGTTGTGTCTAAAGTACTGACCTCATGTTGTGTGTAATGTACTGACCTCATGTTATGTCTAATGTACTGACCTCATGTTGTGTCTAATGTACTGACCTCATGTTATGTCTAATGTACTGACCTCATGGTGTGTCTAATGTACTGACCTCATGTTGTGTCTAATGTACTGACCTCATGTTATGTCTAATGTACTGACCTCATGTTGTGAGTAATGTACTGACCTCATGTTGTGTCTAATGTACTGACCTCATGTTGTGAGTAATGTACTGACCTCATGTTGTGTCTAATGTACTGACCTCATGTTGTGTCTAATGTACTGACCTCATGTTATGTCTAATGGTGTGTGAAATATAACTCTCAACACACAGGATGCTGATAAGAAGGAATTTATTCATATGCTCACACAAAAAATAGTGTGTGTGCGTGTGTGTGTTTGTGTGTGAGATAGGGTGCCATTTGTGACGTACCCTTAATGTCATTATTCACATTCTATGTAGGCCTTATGCACTGCATCTGTCCTAAAAACACAGACAACTTTTCATCCATGGATATAAGATCACTACAAGTACAACAGGACATCTATAAAGAAAAAGGCTTCATTTAAACTTCAATCATACATTTATCATCTGTTCAGTTTCTGAATTAGTTAAAATTAGGTGAAGGTTAGGGTTAAGGTAAGGTCAGTTTTAGGTTTTGTCCTTAAAAACAGACAGTGTAGACAGCAATGTTCCCTCTAAACTGCGTGAGTGCGCGGCCACGCACTTCCTCGAGGACTGCCGCGCAGAATAATTACCATGCCGTGCAGAGATACAAGAGATTGAACTTCACTGAGTTCACCCCATTAGTTTGAACTATATAGATCAATGTTTTTTCTGCAATACAATCAATATTATATCAGCCCCTTTTCAATGCAACAAACCAAAACAAATCTAACTTTTCAAGATTGAGTCTGTGATTGTGTTGTAGGCAGAGCCAGAGCGCCACGGAGTATAATTCTATTGGCGGGGGTTGCCCAAGAGCGGTCTTTCAATTATCGACGAGTGAATATGTTTTTCAGATCTGTTCAGATTAGAACACAGAGCCGCGCATGTGCACAGTTGTTGATATTCTTTGCTAGTTAGCGAGTTATTAGCCCATTTATACATAAGTATAGGTCAGCAATGGGGAGTTACTGCTTCCTACAAGAGCACAAAACATGTAGGCTACATTTCAAGCCGTCTTTGAAAATCCAGTCAGGTTAAACACTTATGTCTTAATTAAAGGGTCAGTGTTGTATTTTGAGACAGGGTTGAATATGCAAATAAGCCAAATGGCAGAGGGGTAGCCTACATTGTGTAATTCTCTGTATGGTAATAATAATTACATGTATTTTGTAAAGTGGTGTCTTGCATAATACAACACAATACAATGCAATTTATAGTAATGTATTTAACCCATGGTGTTACAGACCAAGCAAAAAATCATGAATTAATGTCAAGCTCTTCATAATGTAAAAACGTTTTTCAAAGTCTCATGCAATGTAGGCCTGCATTTAACACCACCTATAGGCTACTGTAGGCTATATCATAGAAATCAAATGCTTTTTCAATGTGAAAATGTTATGAGATTTGCTCCATTGGTTTTGTTGGTAGGCCTACACAATGCTCAAATAGCCACAATAGCCTATTGGCTACTGTCTAAAACTGTAAGGGTACAGCCTCAGTGTTCACTGTAAACGCACGGCGGAAGTTTCCGCTCACTATACCTCAAATGTGCTCAGTGCCCCAAAATATTAGAGGTAACATTGCTAGACAGTCTGCTAAAAGTGGACAGATTATCTTGGCTGTGCTTTGCAAGTTCCGTAATGTCTAACAGAGGAGGAAGTTAGTTACACAGATAACAACATTCATCTGAATTTAGGACCTTGTAGTGAAAGTTTGAAATAGTGTAAGGATTAGATAACAATACACTCACAGACTAGTCTCAGGGAGATGTTGAGAGTGACTTGTAGAACACACAGCATCCCAAATCTCACAGCACCCATCCTGTAGAGTCTTCTCCCTGAATCCTCAGGTCCTGAGGAGATACACACTGATGTGAGAAGACACAAACACCCACTCACACACATAAACACACACACACACCCACACAATCAAACGCATGTGCGCACACAAACACACACACACACACGTATAAGAGGGTGTGGGTGTGACATAATCAGCCACAACAGGACCGTTTCTCACAGCTGTTTTATGATATAAAGTTTACCAATCCATTCTTAAAGATGACAACTTATAAATGCCTCATGAGTTTAGTTCAACAGTCGTACCCCATCAGAACCCAAAATATACGATGTTTTATTAATTGTTTGTAAACAATGATATTGTAAACAAATTGCATGTAGAGCCTCAAAAGATTTTTGAAACTATAATGTTGATCTTATGGATGATCAGTTCTTGCATATACTTCTCCAGCTCCATTCCTCAGCCTTTTACCAAACCGGTGGCGGGGTGGCAACATTGTTTAGGTTGAACAGCAGATTGCCTCTTTAATATTTGCATAATTGAAGGTAAAATCATTCAAAAACGATTCCACTGGGACTTGCTATAAGTTAGCATTTTTCATCGTTTTTAGTAATGTGTTTGTGTAAGTCTGTGTGTTCGTGTGTGTGTGTGTGTGTGTGTGTGTGTGTGTGATAGAGAGCTTTTTTAGTTCTTACCTGAGGGATGGGTCTCAGTCTTCACTCTCCTCATTGCTATCTTGTCATTTTCTTCAATAATCTAATTTAATTCAATAACCTGTGATTACCTTTCTAACTGACTCCTAATGATAATATCTACTGTATGATTACCTTTCTAACTGACTCCTAATGGTAATATATACTGTATGATTACCTTTCTAACTGACTCCTATGGTAATATATACTGTATCATTACCTTTCTAACTGACTCCTAATGGTAATATCTACGGTGTGATTACCTTTCTAACTGACTCCTAATGATAATATTTACTGTATGATTACCTTTCTAACTGACTCCTCATGGTAATATCTACTGTATGATTACCTTTCTAACTGACTCCTAATGGTAATATCTACTGTATCATTACCTTTCTAACTGACTCCTAATGGTAATATCTACTGTATGATTACCTTTCTAACTGACTCCTAATGGTAATATCTACTGTATGATTACCTTTCTAACTGACTCCTAATGGTAATATCTACTGTATGATTACCTTTCTAACTGACTCCTAATGGTAATATCTACTGTATGATAACCTTTCTAACAGACTCCTAATGGTATTATCTACTGTATTCTAACTGTACTGAGTAGTAGAAATAGTATTAGTAGTTGATCTGATGTGGCTCCACCCGCTCCCTCTCTGTTCTCTGTCTGTGGCCCACAGATGGTGGCAGGATGGTGCTTCTGTCCCCAACCAAGGAGGGCCTACAGCAGCACCTACAAGTCGGAAGTTTACATACACCTTAGCCAAAAACATTTTAACTCAGTTTTTCACAATTCCTGATATTTTAATCCTAGTAAAGATTCCCTGTCTTAGGTCAGGTAGAATCACCACTTTATTTTAAGAATATGAAATGTCAGAATAATAGTAGAGAGAGTGATTTATCTCAGCTTTTATTTCTTTCATCACATTCCCAGTGGGTCAGAAGTGTACATACACTCAATTAGTATTTGGTAGCATTGCCTTTAAATTGTTTAACTTGGGTCAAACATTTCAGGTAGCCTTCCACAAGCTTCCCACAATAAGTTGGGTGAATTTTGGCCCATTCCTCCTGACAGAGCTGTTGTAACTGAGTCAGGTTTGTAGGCCTCCTTGCTCGCACACGCTTTTTCAGGTCTGCCCACAAATGTTGTATATGATTGAGGTCAGGGCTTTGTGATGGCCACTCCAATACCTTGACTTTGTTGTCCTTAAGCCATTTTGCCACAACTTTGGAAGTATACTTAGGGTCATTGTCCATTTGGAAGACCCATTTGCGACCAAGCTTTAACTTCCTGACTGATGTCTTGAGATGTTGCTTATATATAGCCACATAATTTTCCTTCCTCATGATGCCATCTATTTTGTGAAGTACACCAGTCCCTCCTGCAGCAAAGCACCCCCACAGCATGATGCTGCCACACCCGTGCTTCACAGTTGGGATGGTGTTCTGCAAGCCTACCCCCTTTTTCCCCAAAACATAACAATGGTCATTATGGCCAAACAGTTCTATTTTTGTTTCATCAGACCAGAGGACATTTCTCCAAAAAGTACGATCTTTGTTCCTATAAGCTGTTGCAAACCGTAGTCTGGCTTTTTATGGCGGTTTTGGAGCAGTGGCTTCTTCCTTGCTCAGCGACCTTTCAGGTTATGTCGATATAGGACTCGTTTTACTGTGGATATAGATACTTTTGTACCCGTTTCCTCCAGCATCTTCACAAGGTCTTTTGCTGTTGTTCTGGGATTGATTTGCACTTTTCGCACTAAAGTACGTTCTTCTCTAGGGGACAGAACGCGTCTCCTTCCAGAGCGGTATGATGGCTGCGTGGTCCCATGGTGTTTATACTTGCGTACTATTGTTTGTACAGATGAATGTGGTACCTTCAGGCGTTTGTAAATTGCTCCCAAGGATGAACCAGACTTGTGGAGGTATACAAGTTTTTTTTCTGAGGTCTTGGCTGATTTCTTTTGATTTTCCCATGATGTCAAGCAAAGAGGCACTGAGTTTGAAGGTAGGCCTTGAAATACATCCAAAGGTACACCTCCAGTTGACTCAAATTATTGCAATTAGCCTATCAGAGACTTCTAAAGCCATGACATCATTTTCTGGAATTTTCCAAGCTGTTTAAAGGCACAGTCAATTAGTGTATGTAAACTTCTGACCCACTGTAATTGTGATACAGTGAATTATAAGTGAAATAATCTGTCTGTAAACAATTGTTGGAAAAATAACTTGTGTCATGCACAAAGTAGATGTCCTAACCGACTTGCCAAAACTATAGTTTGTTAACAACACATTTGTGGAGTGGTTGAAAAACAAGTTTTAATGACTCCAACCTAAGTGTATGTAAACCTCCGACTTCAACTGTAGATCTTCTGCACAGATTCTGTCAGACCTGGGCCCTGACAGTAAATCTCAGTAAGACAAAAATAATGGTGTTCCAAAAAAGGTCCAGTTGCCAGGACCATGAATACAAATTCCATCTAGACACGTTGCTCTAGAGCACACAAAAAACTATACATACCTCTGCCTAAACATCGGCACCACAGGTAACTTCCACAAAGCTGTGAACAATCTAAGAGACAAGTCAAGAAAGGCATTCTATGCCATCAAAAGGAACATAGAATTCGACATACCAATTAGGATTTGGCTAAAAATACTTGAATCAGTTATAGAACCCATTGCCCTTCATGGTTGTGAGGTCTGGGGTCCGCTCACCAATCAAGAATTCACAAAATGGGACAAACACCAAATTGAGACACTGCATGCAGAATTCTGCAAAAATATCCTCCTGTACAACGTAAAACACCAAATAATGCGTGCAGAGCAGAATTAGGCCGATACCCGCTGATGATCAAAATCCAGAAAAGAGCCGTTAAATTCTACAACCACCTAAAAGGAAGCGATTCCCAGACTTTCCATAACAAAGCCATCACAAACAGAGAGATAAACCTGGAGAAGAGCCCCCCAAGAAAGCTGGTCCTGGGGCTCTGTTCACAAACACAAACAGACCCCACAGAGCCCCAGGACAGCAACACAATTAGACCCAACCAAATCATGACAAAACAAAAAGATGATTACTCGACACATTGGAAAGAATTTACAAAACACTGAGAAAACCAGAATGCTATTAACAGAGAGTACACAGTAGCAGAATACCTGAATACTGTGACTGATCAAAAATGTATGAAACCTTTGACTATGTACTGTGTTATAACGATGTGCAAATAGTTAAATGTTGTTGTATATATGTTACAATGGTGTTTGTTCTTCACTGGTTGCCCTTTTCTTGTGGCAACAGGTCACAAATCTTGCTGCTGTGATGGCACACTGTGGTATTTCACCCAATATATATGGGAGTTTATCAATTTTTGTATATTTTTTTTAATTATTTGTGGGACAGTGTAATATGAGGGAAATATGTGTCTCTAATATGGTCATACATTTTGGCAGGAGGTTAGGAAGTGCAACTGTTTCCACCTCATTTTGTGGGCAGTGTGCACATAGCCTGTCTTCTCTTGAGAGCAAGGTCTGCCGACAGCGACCTCTCTCTCATTCTCTCTCTCTCTCTCTCTCTCTCTCTCATGTTGTTAGTTGGATACAGCGCAGAATGGTTAAATTATGATTCCACCTAGTGGTTAAAGTGAGAAATGAACTCACCATAGAGGGGAAATAGTGGTATTACAGACTTGCCTATGGGCTCTTTCTCAATTCATTTTTCCTCAATTCCTCCTCGCATCCTCTCTCCCCCCCTCCTTCTCAAAACACATTGAATACAGTTTCTCGATTGCTAAGACACATTTCTTGAAAGCTGCTCTCCTTTTCTCTTAACTGTGAACACAAAACCCAATTTTTAAGCTACATTCACAAAATCTCAGACTCTTCTTGCAAAACCAAACTTTCACCTCAAAACAGTTCAATCTGTGCTCAAAACTGAACTATGTTGTCAAATCGTGCCCCGAGTCAATCAAAATTAAAAACACTACTGAACAGTCACTAAACACTACGTAGAAAAATAGAAAACACATTGCTCAGGACATGAAGCTGGAGAAATAAATGTTTATTGTTCACTGTAGGCTAAATGCATGTTGCAAAACAAAAAAAAACTGTGCATTTAGCACTTGTACAAAAAGACAAAACAGAAATCTTGTGCATTTACATGTAGCACTTGTAAAAACAAACAGAAATCTTATGCGTTTGCCACTTGTGTACAGTAAGCCCATGTAAAAATAAAGTACAAAAACATACAAATAAGTGCATTACTCAGCCACAGCATCATGTCTCCGTACTGGGTCAGGCCACAGGACTTCATCCACATCACAGGCCACATTTTGTCTGGCCAGGCAACGGGGGAAAAAAACCCTGGCATGCCGTATCCAGGCTTGGCATGCCTCCACACCTATGTCACCACAGGCAAGTCCCATGGCTTGCAGGAGATTTACCCTGGTGTAAGGTTGGCGTTCATATACCTTCCACCGCCATGAGGAGAAGAATTCCTCAATGGGGTTTAGGAAAGGGGAGTACGGTGGAAAGCAAAGATTGATAAAACCTTGGTTCATATTGTACCACTCTCTAACCTGGAGGGCTCTG
The DNA here is from genome assembly GCF_964263955.1 of Coregonus lavaretus. Taxonomy (NCBI): domain Eukaryota; kingdom Metazoa; phylum Chordata; class Actinopteri; order Salmoniformes; family Salmonidae; genus Coregonus; species Coregonus lavaretus. The sequence goes on from NW_028167180.1 coordinate 611,994, forward strand.
TGAAAACTCACATTGTCCCAAACAACAACATAGATGGGATGCTCATCCTGCTGCCCTAACAAAGCATCTTGCATGTGATTGAGGAAAATGAGGAGCTGGTGAGTGTTGTAGGGCCCCAGGTTGGCATGATGGTGGACAACCCCATGATTGCTGATGGCAGCACATAATGTGACATTGCCACCACGCTGCCCAGGAACACCAACAATGGCCCGATGGCCAATCACATTACGGCCTCTCCTTCTCCTTTTGGTGAGATTAAACCCAGCTTCATCCATGTAGATGTATTGATGGGGTCTTTCCATTGCATCCAGTTGAAAAACCCTCTGTAGAAATAGATATAGTTTTGTAAGTGATACGGAAAAAGTGATTTAGGCCACTACAGTAAATCACTACTTAGAGTAATCAACATTGAATGTGTCTGGATATATGCCAACCTGTACATACTGGAATCTTTGCTCTTTGACTCTGTCTGAGTTGCGATCAAAGGGCACTATGTATAGCTGTTTCATGCGCAGTCTGTTGCGCTTGAGGACACGATCAACAGTAGAGAGGCTGACACTGTTGATACCCTCAAAATTGAAATGGTCCTCAATGATCTTCTGCTGAATTTCGCTCAGTTTAATGGCATTGTTCTCACGGACCATATCAACAATTAGGGTCTCTTGGTGTGGGGAGAACATACCTGTCCTCCCACCCCCATGTGGCAGTCTTTCAATTCTACAAAAAGAGAACATGGAGTTACAAAAAATATACATGGAATACTAGGCCTACAAACAGTTAGACCAACCCTCCATTACAATACTACAGTACATTGGTGCAGTGATGTACTGAAACATATATTTACTTACAGTATACTGTGGTACAGTATATAGTATGTCATACAGTAATTGCTGTCAACATTTACATACTGTACTATAATGTCAAAAAAAGGTAATTACCTGTTCTCTTCTCTAAATCTTCTGATTATGGTGGACACAGTGAATCTACTGATGTTTGGTTGTACCCTTTGTCCAGCCTCCCTCATGCTCATACCATGGACAAGAACATGGTCAATCACAGTAGCTCTGATTTCATCAGATATTACTGTTCTTTATCTTCGCTGACCACCTCGACCACCTCGACCTCCTCTCACACGAACTCTTCCTCTCAGATTTCTATCCATTGTAGGGCCTCACAAACCAGTGCTCTCTGAACTGGCTTACTGTATATGTTCCCTCACATCATTAGCCACAAGTGTGATCAATTTTGAGTTGTTGTGTTCAAGTGGTGACACCTGTGCTCTAATTGTGTTTGACTTTTGTCACCTGTGCTCACCATTATGCATTACGGGTGCATCACAATGAAAATGTGTTGGCAAGTTATGTCTAAACAGGTGAAAGGTGCTTATGGTTTTGCCAAAAGAGTGATTGATTCAATCAGTGGGTTCAGGCAACTGAGCATTTGGTTCAGACAATAGGGTTTAGTGTTCTAGCAATTGAGAAAAACTGTAATGTGGTGGTCTTCCAACATGGCCGCCAGGAGGCGTCGTACGTCAACTGCAAGCCCTCTATACGTTAAGTCTCTGCTTCTAGTGATATCTCTGTCTCTGAGTCATCTGTGTGTCTCTGTCAGTGTGACTGCTGTAGGTGTTAACTCTAGGGAAGTATCAACAAAATGACACGGGTAGTTGTGGCTATGCTAATACAAAAAAATAGAACAAGTTTGCATACTTGTGTACGTATTTGTGTGAATGTGTGTGTGTGAGAGATTGTTACAGTGCTTATTGTTAAACCATTTTCTGTGGCACAATATAAATCATTCCATGTCTCTACATGGTCATCTTGTCCAGAGTATATCTCAACACAGTCCTCCTGCCCAGGGAATGGGACTTGCTATTTGTGGTGATGGACAGGACACTATCATACCAGGAAGATATAGATAATAGAGGGGAAGTGGAGAACAAAGTCTAGCTGTTAACATATATTAAATATCACATGTAACAGCCCCAAGATAATTCAGGTAGTTTCCAGAACTCCTCTTTCCTTTCACCTTTCTGCTGATTTGGACCCTCTGTTTACTCCCAAATATACACCAACATGTTCAGGAGGTCCAGGACTACAAACATGAGTCATTATAATGTCCATACAATAGATTTGACACTACAAACTGCTCCAAGTGGATATTGAGGGTGGGTAGTCTTAACCAGTGAGGATGAGATGACAACAGAAACCACCAGGGCTCTCCTCTCTCTTGATGAACCTGATTGGTGGAGGAGTTTTTGAGTGACAGCTTGTTGAACCATTTCACTTCCCTCTTTTGGGACCCATATAGGGGAACAACAGTCAAATGTGAGCATTTGATATTGTGCTTATATGTAACTTGACAACAAAGACTGACTGTCAAAAATGATTAAGTAACATCCTTTGATACCCTTTGATATCTCTACAACGCTCATATACAGTGTATGTAATGGTGGTTTGGTAGGGTTGAGAATGTTTGCACCAGACCTAAATGGGAGCATGTAAATATATGTAGCAAGTAAGAATAATGTATTTGAATTGTAATTGATGAAATGCACTGCATGTAGAGTGTGCAAAAAGTCAAATATATTAACGTCATGTTGTATCTGATGATGTGTGAAACATAACTACTGGTACACAGGAAGCTACAAACAGGAAATAAGTAGGACTTTTATTAATATGCTACTACAAACAAACATAACAATAAGTGTGTTTGTAGGTTAGAGAGAGAGAGAGAGAGAGAGAGAGAGAGAGAGAGAGAGAGAGAGAGAGAGAGAGAGAGAGAGAGAGAGAGAGAGAGAGAGAGAGAGAGAGAGAGAGAAGGACGAAGTGTGTGCACTGTAGGCTACTGTACGTGTTACAGTATGTTGTCATGGTGATGTTAAACCCTTATCTCACAAATCCAGTTGAGTTTGCTGTCACATGGCATGTCATTCCATGCCTTTAGAGGACTCTGATCTTTGTGTATCTCAGCACAGTCCTCCCCAGTAAGACCAAAATTATCAGGCTGTTTGTCATACCAGTACCTACAGGGTTAAAAACAGTCAGATATCATGGTTAATACCAGTACCTACAGGGTTAAAAACCATCAGATATCATGGTTAATACCAGTACCTACAGGGTTAAAAACCATCAGATATCATGGTTAATAGCAGTACCTACATGGTTAAAAACAGTCAGAATTCAAGGTTAATACCAGTATCCTACAGGGTTAAAAACAGTCAGATATCATGGTTAATACCAGTACCTACATGGTTAAAAACAGTCAGATATAATAGTTAATACCAGTACCTACAGGGTTAAAAACAGTCAGATATCATTGTTAATACCAGTACCTACATGGTTAAAAACAGTCAGATATCATGGTAATGCCAGTACCTACAGGGTTAAATACCGTCAGATATCATGGTTAATACCAGTCCCTACAGGGTTAAAAACAGTTAGATATCATGGCTAGAACATCACCATCCTAAATAATATACAGGCATTTTTCATCTTAAAGTTAACTTTGTTGACTGCTATCATCAATGACAGTAACCTGTATAGAAAAATGTTGAATGGAGTCTTATTGACAGATTAGTTATCATCTCTCACCCTGTGGACAGTGGTGTGCCGTCCACCCATTTCCAGGTCCCCTCCTGAACAGAGTCAGTCAGACCAATCCAGACTCTCTTCTGGAGGTTGTACAGAAATGTCTGTTGTCGAGAAACATTGTCAAGGGGTGCTGAAGGTGGGTGTGGTGCATGAATCAAGCGCAGGATGCAGAAGCTCAGTCCAAAAGACTTTAGTGCAATAATCACGTAGAAAACAAGCACAATAAGCCCGAAGGCGAAATCACGGCGCACACAGGCGTAAAACAAACGGCGCACTAACATGTGCGAAAACCCTCTCCAAAACACTGGAGGGAAGTACGTAGCTCCAACACGAAAACAGATGAGCAATCACACACAAAGACAAACACAACCAACGAGAACTAAATAGGACACTAACGAGGACTTACAAGACACAGGTGTACAACATAAAGACAAAACCAAACGAACATGAAACATCGATCGGTGGCAGCTAGTACTCTGGGGACGACGACCGCCGAAGCCTGCCCGAACCAGGAGGAGGAGCAGCCTCGGCCGAAACCGTGACAGTACCCCCCCCCCCTTGACGCGCGGCACGACCAGGAGGACGCGGAGCAGGGCGCGCGGGATGGTCCCGGTGGAACTCCGACAGGAGAGATGGGTCTAGGATGTCCCTCTGCGACACCCAGCACCGCTCCTCCGGGCCGTACCCCTCCCACTCCACGAGATACTGGAGACCCCCCATCCGGCGTCTGGAGTCCAAGATGGACCGAACGGTGTACGCCGGAGCCCCCTCGATGTCCAGTGGGGGCGGAGGAGTCTCTCCTATCTCATTGTCCTGGAGTGGACCAGCTACCACCGGCCTGAGAAGAGACACATGGAACGAGGGGTTAATATTCTTATACTCAACAGGTAGATGTAACCTATAACACACCTCGTTCAATCTTCTCAGGACTTTAAAGGGCCCCACAAACCGCCGACCCAGCTTCCGGCAGGGCAGGCGGAGGGGTAGGTTTCTGGTAGAGAGCCAGACTCGATCTCCAGGTGCGTACACCGGCCCCTCACTGCGGTGGAGATCGGCGCTCGCCTTGTGACGAAGGACGGCCCGCTGCAGGTGGACGTGGGCAGCGTTCCACGTCTCTTCCGAGCGCCTCATCCAATCATCCACCGCAGGGGCCTCGATCTGGCTCTGCTGCCACGGTGCCAGAACCGGCTGGTAACCTAACACACATTGGAAGGGGGTTAGGTTGGTAGAGGAGTGGCGGAGAGAGTTCTGGGCCATCTCGGCCCAGAGAATGTACCGTGCCCACTCCTCAGGCCGGTCCTGGCAATACGACCTCAGAAACCTACCCACATCCTGGTTGACACGTTCTACCTGCCCGTTACTCTCCGGGTGGTACCCTGAGGTAAGGCTAACCGAGACCCCCAAACGCTCCATGAACGCTCTCCAAACACGGGAGGTAAACTGGGGGCCTCGATCAGACACTATATCCTCGGGTACCCCGTAATGCCGGAAGACATGGGTAAATAGGGCCTCAGCGGTCTGTAGGGCAGTTGGAAGACCCGACATAGGGAGAAGACGACAGGCCTTTGAGAACCGGTCCACAACGACCAGGATGGTGGTATTCCCCTGAGAGAGGGGAAGGTCTGTCACAAAATCCACCGAGAGGTGGGACCATGGTCGTTGTGGAACGGGCAGGGGTTGTAACTTACCCCTGGGCAGATGTCGGGGCGCCTTACACTGGGCGCACACCGAGCAGGAGGAGACATAAACCCTCACATCCCTAGCCAAAGTAGGCCACCAGTATTTAGTGCTAAGGCAATGCACTCTCCGGCCAATACCCGGATGTCCAGAGGAGGGTGACGTGTGAGCCCAGTAAATGAGTCGATCCCGAATCTCGAGCGGAACGTACTTCCGACCCTCAGGACACTGTGGAGGGCTGGGGTCGGTACGCAACGCTCGCTCGATTTCGGCATCGACCTCCCACACCACCGGTGCCACAAGGCAAGACTCCGGTAGTATGGGAGTAGGCTCAACGGATCTCTCCTCCGTGTCATACCGCCGGGACAGTGCATCTGCCTTACCATTCTGGGACCCAGGGATGTACGTGATTTTAAATACGAACCTGGTGAGAAACATACTCCATCGAGCCTGGCGAGGGTTCAGTCTCCTCGCTGCCCAGATGTACTCCAGGTTCCGATGGTCAGTCAAAATGAGGAAAGGGTGTTGAGCCCCCTCAAGCCAATGCCTCCACACCTTAAGGGCTTGAACTACAGCTAACAGCTCCCTGTCCCCAACGTCATAGTTACGCTCCGCCGGGCTGAGCTTTTTAGAGTAAAAAGCACAGGGGCGGAGTTTAGGTGGCGAGCCGGACCGTTGAGAGAGAATGGCCCCTATACCTGCCTCAGACGCGTCCACCTCAACCTGAAAGGGTTGGCCCTGTCCGCATCAGCTGACCACTGCAGGCGCACCGGACCCCCTTTCAGAAGGGACGTGATGGGAGCTGCCACCTGTCCAAAACCCCGGATAAACCTCCGGTAGTAATTCGCAAAGCCCAAGAACTGCTGCACCTCTTTTACAGTGGTTGGGTTTGCCAATTACGCACAGCGGACACACGATCCACCTCCATTCTCACCCCTGACGCGGACAACCGATAACCCAAAAAGGAGACCGACTCCTGGAAAAACAGACATTTCTCTGCCTTGACATATAGGTTGTGCTCCAACAGCCTCCTCAATACACGACGCACCAGGGTTACGTGCTCGGCTCGGGTAGACGAGTACACCAGAATATCATCAATGTACACGACCACCCCTTGTCCCTGCATATCCCGGAAAATGTCATCTACGAAGGATTGGAAGACTGATGGAGCATTCATCAACCCATATGGCATGACAAGATACTCGAAATGACCTGACGTGGTACTAAACGCTGTCTTCCATTCGTCGCCCTCCCTAATGCGCACCAAGTTGTACGCGCTCCTGAGATCCAGTTTTGTGACAAACCGCGCTCCATGCAATGACTCCGTCATGGTCGCAATCAGAGGGAGTGGATAACTGTATTTCACAGTAATCTGATTGAGACCACGGTAATCAATGCACGGGCGCAACCCTCCATCTTTCTTTTTCACAAAAAAGAAGCTCGAGGATGCGGGAGAAGTGGAGGGCCGAATGTATCCCTGTCTCAAAGATTCGGCTATGTAAGTCTCCATAGCTTTTCTCTCCTCTTGAGACAAAGGATACACATGGCTCCGTGGGAGCGCTGCTCCTGCCTGGAGATCAATCGCACAATCCCCCTGTCTATGAGGAGGCAACTGCGTCGCCCTAGTCTTGCTAAACACGAGAGCTAAATCCCCATATTCAGGCGGAATGTGTAGTGCGGGCACTTGGTTTGGACTTTCCACCGAAGTCGCTCCCACGGAAACACCCAGACATCGCCCCTCGCACTGAGCAGACCACCCATCGAGAGCCCTCTGTTGCCACGAAATAGCAGGGTTATGGGTGCTTAACCAGGGAATTCCCAGCACCACTGGGTACGCAGGAGAGTCGATCAGATACAGCTGTATAGTCTCTTCATGACCCCCCTGCGCACACATCCTAAGTGGCGCTGTGATCTCCCTAATCAACCCCGACCGCAACGGGCGGCTATCTAAGGCATGAACGGGAAAAGGTTTGTCAACAGGTAGGAGAGGGATCCCTAAATCTACACAAAACTTCCGATCAACAAAATTCCCAGCTGCGCCTGAATCTACTAGCGCCTTATGCTGGGAATGAGGTGCAACCTGTGGAAAACAAACAGGTATACAAAAGTGCGCAACAGAAAGCTCTGGGTAAGTGGGACATCTACTCACCTGGTAGGCCCCCCCAGTGCATGGCCATGGCTACCTGGAATATTTGCACTGCCCCCCCACCCCATCCTTTTTACGCTGCTGCTACTCTGTTAAGTATTTATGCATAGTCACTTTAACTCTACCCACATGTACATATTACCTCAACTACCTCAACTAGCCGGTGCCCCCGCACATTGACTATGCAACGGTACCCCCCTGTATATATAGCCTCCCTACTGTCACTTTATTTTACTGTATATATAGCCTCCCTACTGTCACTTTATTTTACTTCTGCTCTTTTTTTCTCAACACTTTTTTGTTGTTGTTTTATTCTTACTTTTTTTTGTTTAAAATAAATGCACTGTTGGTTAAGGGCTGTAAGTAAGCATTTCACTGTAATGTCTGCACCTGTTGTATTCGGCGCATGTGACCAATAAAATTTGATTTGATTTGATTTGATTTGATTGTCTTCTCCCCCGGAGAACCCTCCCCAGCACCTGGCCGCAGTGTGCCCTCCACGACCGCACTTGGTGCAGGAGACAGGCCCCCTCGGGCTCCTCCTCCTCCTTTCTCTAGCGCCGGCACCCCCGAGCTCCATAGGGCTCGGCTCGGAGGTGCCGGAGGGCGGAATGGACGGACCCCCCTCGGGACGTCCACGGGTGGCCAGCAGGGTGTCCAGACGGATGGACATATCGACCAACTGGTCGAAGGTAAGATGGGTATCCCTGCAGGCCAACTCACGTTGAACGTCCTCCCGTAGGCTACATCGAAAATGGTCAATGAGGGCCCGTTCATTCCACCCTGCGTCCGCCGCTAGAGTCCGGAACTCTAGAGCAAACGCCTGTGCGCTCCTCCTCCCCTGTCTCAAGTGGACTAGACGCTCCCCCGCCGCTTTGCCCTCAGGTGGATGGTCGAACACGGCCTTGAAGCGACGGGAGAACTCAGCGTAGGAGATGGTGTTGGCGTCCATCTTCCTCCACTCGGCGTTAGCCCACTCCAACGCCCTGCCCGTGAGACAGGAGATGAGGGCGGAAACGCTCTCGTGTCCCGAGGGCACTGGGTGTACAGTGGCCAGGTAGAGCTCCACCTGCAGGAGGAACCCCTGACACCCGGCAGCTGTTCTGTCATACGCCCTCGGGAGCGAGAGCCGAATCCCCCTGGGTTCCGGACCTGGGACTGGTGGACCGGCCGATGGGGTTGGCAGAGTAGGTGGAGGCGTGGGTACCCCGCTGGCCTCCCATCGGTGCAAGGTGTTGATGACGTCCTGTAGAGCGGTCCCCAGTTGTCGTATCTGGTCATCTTGGCCGCGGACATGCTCCTCGAGCGACTCAGGCGTAACTGCAGATCGTGCTGATTCCATTCTGGTGTGTGATTCTGTCAAGGGGTGCTGAAGGTGGGTGTGGTGCATGAATCAAGCGCAGGACGCAGAAGCTCAGTCCAAAAGACTTTAGTGCAATAATCACGTAGAAAACAAGCACAATAAGCCCGAAGGCGAAATCACGGCGCACACAGGCGTAAAACAAACGGCGCACTAACATGTGCGAAAACCCTCTCCAAAACACTGGAGGGAAGTACGTAGCTTACAAAAACACATACAAAGACAAACACAACCAACGAGAACTAAATAGGACACTAACGAGGACTAACAAGACACAGGTGTACAACATAAAGACAAAACCAAACGAACATGAAACATCGATCGGTGGCAGCTAGTACTCCGGGGACGACGACCGCCGAAGCCTGCCCGAACCAGGAGGAGGAGCAGCCTCGGCCGAAACCGTGACAAACATAAATATATATACACTACCAGCCAAAAGTTTTAGAACACCTACTCATTCAAGGCTTTTTCTTTATTTGTACAATTTTTTTACATTGTATAATAATATAGTGAAGACATCAGAAATATGAAATAGCAGATATGGAATCATGTAGTAACCAAAAAGTGTTAAACAAATAAAAATATATTTGAGATTTGAGATTCTTCAAATAGTCACCCATTGCCTTGATGACAGCTTTGCACACTCTTGGCATTCTCTCAACCAGCTTCATGAGGTAGTCACCTGGAATGCATTTCAATTAACGGTTGTGCCTTGTTAAAAGTTAATTTGTGGAATTTCTTTCCTTCTTAAGGCTTTTGAGGTAGTCAGTTGTGTTGTGACAATGTTGGGTGGGTATACAGAAGATAGCCCTATTTGGTTAAAGACCAAGCCAATATTATGGCAAGAACAGCTCAAATAAGCAAAGAGAAACTACAGTCCATCATTACTTTAAGACATGAAGGTCAGTCAATACGGAACATTTCAAGAACATTGAAAGTTTCTTCAAGTGCAATTGCAAAAACCATCAAGCACTATGAAACTGGCTCTCATGAGGACTGCCACATGAAAGGAAGACCCAGATTTACCTCTTCTGCAGAGGATAACTTCATTAGAGTTACCAGCCTCAGAAATTGCAGCCCAAATAAATGCTTCACAGATTCAAGTCACAGACACATCTCAACATCAGCTGTTCAGAGGGGACTGTGAATCAGGCCTTCATGGTCGAATTGCTGCAAAGAAACCACTACTAAAGGACACCAATAAGAAGAAGAGACTTGCTTGGGCCAAGAAACACGAGCAATGGACATTAGACCGGTGGAAATTTGTCCTTTGGTCTGGAGTCCAATATGGACATTTTTGGTTCCAACCGCCGTGTCTTTGAGAGACATTGTGTGGGTGAACGGATGATCTCAGCATGTGTTGTTCCCACCGTGAAGCATGGAGGAGGAGGTGTTATGGTGTGGGGGCTGCTTTGCTGGTGACACTGTCTGTGATTTATTTAAAATTCAAGGCACACTTAACCAGCATGGCTACCACAGCATTCTGCAGCGATACGCCATCACATCTGGTTTGGGTAAAGGGACTATCATTTGTTTATCAACAGGACAATGACCAACACACCTCCTGGCTGTGTAAGGGTTATTTTACCAAGAAGGAGAGTGATGGAATGCTGCATAAGATGACCTGGCCTCCAAAATCCCCAGACCTCACCCCAATTGAGATGGTTTGGGATGAGTTGGACCGCAGATTGAAGGAAAAGCAGTCAACAAGTTCTCAGCATATGTGGGAATTCCTTCAAGGCTGTTAGAAAAGCATTCCAAGTGAAGCTGACTGAGAGGATGCCAAGAGTGTGCAAAGCTGTCATCAAGGCAATTGGTGGCTATTTGAAGAATCTCTCTCTCTCTCTCTCTCTCTCTCTCTCTCTCTCTCTCTCTCTCTCTCTCTCTCTCTCTCTCTCTCTCTCTCTCTCTCTCTCTCTCTCTCTCTCTCTCTCTCTTCTCTCTCTCTCTCTCTCTCTCTCTCTCTCTCTCTCTCTCACCTGTTCCGCATCACTGTTTATGATCACCAGGTCTGCTCCTCTTTCCATACAGTCCTCTCTGCTCTCGTTCCAGGTTTTAGTCTCAGTAGACAGGAAGTACCAACTGGATTCAAACTTCTGCCAGCCTTCAGAACAGGTTTGTTCTACAAGATCAAAAACATGAATTTCTTTCAACTTATCAAACTAAACAGTTAATGAAAGAATACAGACACACTATAAAGTTTGTGGGATTAATGATAATGTATTACTGTAGGTGTACTCACTGAGATTGGTAAGCCTCCTGTTAAGAATCTCTCTCTCAGTCTGTAGCTGGTCTCTCTCATTAGTCAGGGTGTTGTAACTTGTCTGTAGCTGGTCTCTCTCATTAGTCAGGGTGTTGTAACTGGTCTGTAGCTGGTCTCTCTCTTTAGTCAGGGTGTTGTAACTGGTCTGTAGCTGGTCTCTCTCATTAGTCAGGGTGTTGTAACTGGTCAGTAGCTGGTCTCTCTCTGCAGATGAGTTGGTCTTATATGCTAATAAGCTCTTAGAGACCCCATCATCTGTCACAACAACAACAAAGTTTATCATTAAACGAGATAATCACAGAACTACTGGTGAATTGTAGGAATTATAACTTCAGACTTACAGTGGACATACAGGCCTATGATCCCAGCCAGTAGAACACACAGAAGCCCCAGACACACTGCAGCAACTCTGGAGGATCTCTTCCCTGAGCTATCAGGCTCTGTGGACACAGGTACTGTACATTGCATCATCAATGAGACACAATCGAACATGGACCATATAGCGCAGGGATCATCAACTAGATTCAGCCGCGGGCAGATTTTTGTCTTGAGCGAATGGTCAGGGGGCCGGAACATAATTGCAAATAATTACCAGGCTGCAAATTGACCGCAAGTCCAAATAGATATAAAATTGGACTAAAATGTAATAATTTCAAACCTTGTTTACGTTAGTGTGTGTCTCTCTATTATACTTGGGAATACTTGGGAACAGATTTCCAAAATGTAAATCAATAGGAGCTGGTGTTTTTACAGTCTGTTATGTCAAACCTGATTGAAACTAGAATTAGCGCAATGACCTCCATGCCATAAACCTCCAGTCAACTCTAGTTAGCAATGGCTCACAAAACCACCTCTAACTTCCTTCATACTGGATACAGAGTCATACAAATGGTATCCACAAGCTCATCTGACTGTGGGGAAGTAGATAAAGTGCATCATTGCCAAAATTATTTATTTATTTATTATTTAAAATCCTGAAGTATCCCTTTAATTCAAAATTCACTTAGTCTCCCATTGATATAAATGAATGACTAAGTCTAAATTTGACTTAAGTGGAAGATAGGATTCGCCCCATATGATCTCAAAGTATGAAGAATCTATTTTGCATGATCTCTAAAAGGTGGAAAAATAGCTGCACATTTAAAGTGGTGGTTTCTCACCCCCATCTCTCTTTTTGTTGAGGGGGACTTGTGGTTGTTAAAGATACAGCTTCTCACTGCAACAGGAAATATAGTGGCCAGTTACAGTTAACCCCTAGCCTTGCTAATGTTAGCCAGATAGCTATGTTAGTAGAATTCATAACATATCACACGTTTAGCAAATTCATAACATATTGCACGTTTAGCAAATTCGTAACATATCATACAAATTGTAATTCGTAACATATCATACCAAATGGATGATGGGCATCCACACATTGACATATAAAAGGTAACATATGAAAGGTAACATATCATACTAAATGGAGTGTCTTGCTTTACGTACAGAATAAATACACAGTGGCGAGTTACATAGGACTTTATGAACATGAAAATGAATGTTTCTGCAGTTAGTATACATCCTACAGAGCCTCGAACATTTCAGAACATTTAACCTCTAATCTTAAAGGAACGACCTTTCATTTAGGAGATGTAGTATTTTCATTTAGGAGATGTAGTTCGTTACAGTTTATTTTACTCAGTTGGCTTTTGAAGCCTTGGGGCATTGGGCATAAGCCAATATCATCACATTAACATAAGCTAAATTGTTTGTGTGGCAGTTGGAAGAATAATAACTATTGGTTTACTCTTCGATGTGTGTGTCTCTATGACAACAGTGTACTTACAAGTATTCTGAGATTCAGGTTGTTTATCTATGCTTCTGTTCACTGTATCCTGTCCACAGCTCTTCCTGTCAACATTAGCATAAATCTCCTCAGACTGCTCCATATAAAGGCTAATTCTAATTGCCCCCTTAAAATATACTTTGGTACTTTAAGGAGCGGCACACAGTACAACGGACAGTATATTCTGTGGTATCCTCTTAAACATCTGCTTTAATTTAACAGTCTGTGTCTGAGAACGTACAGTGTTATAGATTTAGGGAGGACTTCACACCTTGACCAGTGGTTTGAGCAGACAGCAACCTCCAGGAAGAGACACAACAGTAGATAGACACCATGCATGAGTGAGTGGGTATGTAGCAGCCAGGTCCACTGGTGCATGGTGCAGTGTGTTACCATTGGTCAACTACACGTTGTCCCTTGTACAGTGAAGGTTGTGAGTCACGGCTTTCATTAGCATAGTTTTTTTAAATTAATTTTTTACTTAGCCTCAACCTATGTCAAATCACATGACATGTTTCTAATAAAATAATGAAGAGTCATTTTCCAGAGTACAGTATGTCTACATACTCTCTCTAAATCTAAACACAACTATTATTTGTCTTATTTTTTCTCTCTTCCTCATTCTCTTAATGTTCTTCTTCCTCTTCTATGTCTCTCTGACACTAAGGCTCTATCTCAATTAGTCTTTCCTAGATTCCTCTCCGATCTCCTCTCCTCCTTCCTCTCCTATCTCCTCTCCTCCTATCTCCTCTCATCTTATCTCTCTCCCTCCTATCTCCTCTCATCTTATCTCCTCTCCTCCCATCTCCTCTCCTCCTATCTCCTCTCCTCCTATCTCCTCTCATCTTATCTCCTCTCCTCCTATCTCCTCTCCTCCCATCTCCTCTCCTCCTATCTCCTCTCCTCCTATCTCCTCTCCTCCTTCTCACTGTATCCAACCATCACATAATAATTACTAGACTACCAGATAAACAACGAGAGAGAAAGAGAGCTTCCAATCATGTTCCTAAAAATATATGTTTAGACTCTATAGAAGCATCATAGAAGCCAATTACTATTTGAAAATGTCATGGAAAGAGTAAAGAAATTAATAATACAAGTGTTGATAATGGTATGCTCATCTTAGAGAGGAATTATGTGTGTCTTTACAGCTGAAAAAAACATATGTCTATAAGGATGTTTGTACCACAGTGTCTGACTGTCTGGTTCTCTGTGTTGTTTAGGTACTGGGGGGCAGGACAGCCTGATAATGGTGGTCAGTTCTCTGGGGCAGGAGGACTGTGGTGAGATATACTATGGACAAGACGACTCTGTAAAGACATGGAATGATGACAAATGTTGCACAAATCATAACTGGATCTGTGAGAAATTGGTGTTACAATAACCCACAGTAACTCTCTCTCTCTCTCTCTCTCTCTCTCTCTCTCTCTCTCTCTCTCTCTCTCTCTCTCTCTCTCCTCTCTCTCTCTCTCTCTCTCTCTCTCTCTCTCTCTCTCTCTCTCTCTTTCTCTCCTCTCTCTCTCTCTCTCTCTCTCTCTCTCTCTCTCATGTTGATGGTTGGATACAGTGCTGAATGGTTAAGTGATGATTCCTCCTAGTGGTTGAAGTGAGAGATTAACTCACCATAGAGTGGAAATAGTGGTTTTACAGACTTGCATACGGGCTCTTTCTCAATTCATCCTTCCTCCAATCCTCCTCGCATCCTCTCTCTCCCCCCACACCCTTCTCAAAACACATTGGAGAATAATTTCCTAAGGGAGGGACCTTGGACTTTCTCCTCTAATAGGGTTGTGTGTGTGTGTCCTGAGTGGCGCAGTGGTCTAAGGCACTGCATCGCAGTGCTAACTGTGCCACTAGATCCTGGTTCGAATCCAGGTTCTGTCGCAGCCGGCCGCGACCGGGAGACTCATGGGCGACGCACAATTGGCCCAGCGTCGTCCAGGGTAGGGGAGGGAATGGCCGGCAGGGATGTAGCTCAGTTGATAGAGCATGGCGTTTGCAACGCCAGGGTTGTGGGTTCGATTCCCACGGGGGGCCAGTATAAAAAAAAAATATATATATATATATATATATAATAAAAAACATTTTTACAACAAAAAACGTATTCACTAACTGTAAGTCGCTCTGGATAAGAGCGTCTGCTAAATGACTAAAATGTAAATGTAATGTAAATGTGTGTTACCTAAGTACTGGTCTCCTGGTCCATTATTAGGAGCAGTGTCTGCTGTCTCTTCTCTCTTGGTGCTGGTCTCACCATCTCTCAGGGTGTCTGCACTGATGTAGATATCCACAATCCTCTCCTCCATCTCACCTCTGTCAAACTTGACCTTGTTGTTCATATCTGGCTCAGCATAGATGGCCTCAGACATCTCCAACAACTGTTTGTGTTTTCAGTCTATTCTCAGTTTCTGGTCCTAACGTTACCCCTGTGTCTGTCTCTGTGCCTGTTTCTGCTCTGGCCTTTCACCAATGAACTAAATTCAGGTTGACTCTGATGATGTGTGAAACATAGCTACTGGTACACAGGAAACTACGAACAGGAAATAAGTAGGACTTACATTCACATGATACTAAAAAATAAATACTACGTTTGTGTGCATGCATGTGTGTATGTGGGTTTGATAGAGAGAGAGAGAGAGAAAGAGAGAGAGAGAGAGAGAGAGAGAGAGAGAGAAATAGAGAGAGAGAGAGAGAGAGAGAGAGAGAGAGAGAGAGAGAGAGAGAGAGAGAGAGAGAGAGAGAGAGAGAGAGAGAGAGAGAGAGAGAGAGAGAGAGAGAAGGAGTAAGTTGTGTGCACTGTATGATGCTGTATGTGGTACAGTATGTTGTCATGGTGATGTTAAACCACTTTCTCACATATTGTTATGAGAATTATTTAACTAACATTTTCAGTGTCTCTGTGCGTCTCCCAAAAGGTTGTAATGCTTTTGGATCAAGAAACGGACATAGTCCCAGTCTGCATAGTCAGGCCTTTATTCATTGAGAATTCTGCCACAAAATGGTCGTACAATATTTTTAGACGCACACGTCATACGAAAATCACACCCTTCTGCAGACGGGCTGTAGTTTTCCACTTTAAAACTGCTCTCCTGACCATCAGTTCACACCACACACACATACACACACACACACATACATAAACACACACACACACTACATACACACACATACACACATACATACACACACATACACACACATACATAAACACACATTTTCTTATCATAGTCTACTCCCTGCATTCCTCAGTTATCGCCGTTCTCACAATATTCCTGCACCGTGTTTAACAGTTCTCCTTCTTCTTCGCCATCCGGTCTAACTCCCTACTCACATTGCTAAATAGTAACACAATGTCATAATCTTTACTGGTCCTACACTCACACATTACCAGGTAGTAGATTCTAAAACATCTCACACAGTTTCGGAGTGTAAAAATTAGTCACTACTAAGAAAGTACTAATCATACTTAAAACAAGAACATTTCACAACTATATTTAAGGGTGGAACATTAGTAATTACTTTTAACCTGTACATATTTTAATTTCTATATCACAATCCAGTTGAGTTTGCCAGGCCTCCAGAGGACTCTGATCTTTGTGTATATCAGCACAGTCCTCCTCCCCAGTAGGACCTGCATTATCAGGCTGTTGGTCATACCAGTACCTACAAGGTTAAAAACAGTCAGATATCATGGTTAACACCAGCACCTACAGATATCCACAATCCCTCCTCCATCTCCAACTTGACCTTGTTGTTCATATCTGGCTCAACATAGATGACCTTTGACATCTTTAACAATGCCTGGGTCTTTCTTTCTATGTAGGTCTACTATACATTAAGTCTCTGCTTCTAGAATTAATGTGGTGGTCTTCCAACATGGCCGCCAGGAGGCGTTGTACGTCAACTGCAAGCCCTCTATACGTTAAGTCTCTGCTTCTAGTGATATCTCTGTCTATGAGTCATCTGTGTGTCTCTGTCTGTGTGACTGCTGTAGGTGTTAATCTAGGGAAGTATCAACATAATGACACAGGTACTTGTGGCTATGCTAATACAAAAAAATAGAACAAGTTTACATACTTGTGTACGTACTTATGTGCATGTGTGCGTGTGAGAGATTGTTACAGTGCTATCAGGCTAAGAGTCCTGCTGTGTGTGTGTGTGTGTGTGTTACCTGAGTACTGGTCTCCTGGTCCATTATTAGGAGCAGTGTCTGCTGTCACTTCTCTCTTGGTGCTGGTCTCACCGTCTCTCAGGGTGTCTGCACTGATGTAGATATCCACAATCCTCTCCTCCATCTCATCCCTGTCAACTTGACCTTCTTGTTCATATCTGGATCGGCATAGATTAACTTTGACATCTTTAACAATGCCTGGGTCTTTCTTTCTATGTAGGTCTACTATACGTTAAGTCTCTGCTTCCAGTGATATCTCTGTCTCTGAGTCATCTGTGTGAATCTGTCAGTGTGACTGCTGTAGGTGTTAACTCTAGGGAAGTATCAAACATAATGACACAGGTACTTGTGGCTATGCTAATACAAAAAATAGAACAAGTTTACATACTTGTGTACGTACTTATGTGCATGTGTGCGTGTGAGAGATTGTTACAGTGCTTATTGTTAAACCATTTTCTGTGGCACAATATAAATCATTCCATGTCTCTACATGGTCATCTTGTCCAGAGTATATCTCAACACAGTCCTCCTGCCCAGGGAATGAGACTTGCTATTTGTGATGATGGACAGGACACTATCATACCAGGAAGATATAGATAATAAGGGGAAGTGGAGAACAAAGTCTAGCTGTTAACATATATTAAATATCATATGTAACAGCCCCAAGATAATTCAGAGAGTTTCCAGAACTCCCCCTTCCTTTCACCTTTCTACTGATTTGGACCCTCTGTTTACTCCCCAGATAGTTTACTCTCCTCTCTCTTGATGAACCTTATTGGTTGAGGAGTTTTTGAGTGACAGCTGGTTTAACCACTTCACTTCCCTCTTTTGGGACCCATATAGGGGAACAACAGTCAAATATGAGCATTTGATATTGTGCTTATATGTAACTTGACAACAAAGACTGACTGTCAAAAATGATTAAGTAACATCCTTTGATACCCTTTGATATCTCTACTACACTCATATACAGTGTATGTAATGGTGGTTTGGTAGGGTTGAGAATGTTTGCACCAAACCTAAATGGGAGCATGTAAATATATGTAGCAAGTAAGAAGAATGTATTTGAATTGTAATTGATGAAATGCACTGCATGTAGAGTGTGCAAAAAGTCAAATATATTAACGTCATGTTGTATCTGATGATGTGTGAAACATAACTACTGGTACACAGGAAGCTACAAGCAGGAAATAAGTAGGACTTTTATTAATATGCTACTACAAACAAATACAACAATAAGTGTGTTTGTAGGTTAGAGAGAGAGAGAGAGAGAGAGAGAGAGAGAGAGAGAGAGAGAGAGAGAGAGAGAGAGAGGAAGTTGTGTGCACTGTAGGCTACTGTACGTGTTACAGTATGTTGTCATGGTGATGTTAAACCACTTTCTCACAAATCCAGTTGAGTTTGCTGTCACATGACATGTCATTCCATGCCTTTAGAAGATGCTGATCTTTGTATATCTCAGCACAGTTGTCATCCCCAGTAGGACCTGTATTATCAGGCTGTTTGTCATACCAGTACCTACAGGGTTAAAAACCGTTAGACATCATGGTTAATACCAGTACCTACAGGGTTAAAAACAGTCAGATATCATGGTTAATACCAGTACCTACAGGGTTAAAAACAGTCAGATGTCATTTAATACCAGTACCTACAGGGTTAAATACAGTCAGATATCATGGTTAATACCAGTACCTACAGGGTTAAAAACCGTCAGACATCCTGGTTAATACCAATACCTACAGGGTTAAAAACCATCAGATATCATGGTTAATACCAGTACCTACAGGGTTAAAAACAGTCAGATATCATGGTTAATACCAGTACCTACAGGGTTAAATACCATCAGATATCATGGTTAATACCAGTACCTACAGGGTTAAATACCATCAGATATCATGGTTAATACCAGTACCTACAGGGTTAAATACCATCAGATATCCTGGTTAATACCAATACCTACAGGGTTTAAAACAGTCAGATATCATGGTTAATACCAGTAACCTACAGGGTTAAAAACATTTCGATATCAAGGTTAATACCAGTATGACAGGGTTAACAACAGTCAGAAATCACAGAACATTACAATCCTAAATAATATACAGGAATGTTTCATCTTAAAGTTAACTTTGTTTACTGCTATCATCAATAACAATAACATGTATAGAAACATTTTGAATGGAGTCTTATTGACAGATTAGTTATCATCTCTCACCCTGTGGTCAGTGGTCTGCCGTCCACCCATTTCCAGGTCCCCTCCTGAACAGAGTCAGTCAGACCAATCCAGACTCTCTTCTGGAGGTTGAACAGAAATGTCTGTTGTTAAGAAAGATAAATATATATATACTACCAGCCAAAAGTTTTAGAACACCTTCTCATTTAAGGCTTTTTCTTTATTGTTACTATTTTTTACATTACAGAATAGTCGTGAAGACATCAAAACTATGAAATAACACATATGGAATCATGCAGTAACCAAAGAAGTGTTAAACAAATCAAAATATATTTAATATTTGAGATTCTTCAAATAGCCACCCTTTGCCTTGATGACAGCTTTGCACACTCTTGGCCTATTAACAGACGTCAGTTCAACGTCTGGTTTTGATTTACATTTGGTTGAGTTGGGTGAAAAAATATGAAATACCCTTACGTTGATTACTTTTAGCAAATCCAAAAGTTGATTCATCATCACAGTGATTATTTGGGTTTGAAATCACATGGAAACAATGTTGATTCAACCAGTTTTTGCCCAGTGGAAAGCTATTACAAAATGTAGTCCAGAAAGAAAACACCATGTAGAAATATGTTTAACCATTCAGTAAAGAATGAATAATGCAAGTCTTGGCGATATGAATAAATAGTTGATTTGATGTGTCTCCACCCGGTCCCTCTCTGTTCTCTGTCTGTGGCCCACAGATGGTGGCAGGATGCTTCAAGGCTCCATCCACCAATAAGAAGGTGACTTGGGTTGCATCCAAAATGGCACCCTATTCTCCATATAGTGCACTACAGAGGGAAATAGGGTACCATTTGTGATGAAGGCTTGTAGACCAGACAGTTTGGTGTAACGTCCTCTTCATCTTTGATCATTCTGTTCTGTGTTTTTGTCCTAGAAATGTAAGTGATTTGTCAACCCTAACACAAGTCATATTTGAATAAATTAACTAAGCTGATGCTGTGTTGTTTGTTTATTAATTTGGGTCGACTGTGTGTGTGAGTGGGTGTGTGTGTGTGTGTGTTCTTGTGTGTGTGTGTGTGTGTGTGTGTGTGTGTGTGTGTGTGTGTGTGTGTGTGTGTGTGTGTGTGTGTGTGTGTGTGTGTGTGTGTGTGTGTGTGTTCGTGTGTGTGTGTGTGTGTGTGTTCATGTGTGCCCTCTCAGTACTTTTCTGCCTTCTGTCTCTGTCTAACACTGTTTAAAGTATCCAATTACATTCAATCAGGAAGCTGGTAGACTCAGAGGACATTGTCCCTTTATTACTACATCTGGGGATTTGTTATTCTTCTTATTAAAGACATTGATGCTGTTAATTGATCATGAAAAAAATGAAGAAAAAAACGAATAATAAGACTACATGGCAAATTACATGTCACGTTGCTAAGAAACTATGAATACAAACATTTGACAGATTACAACATGTTTACATACATACTGTCCTCTAAATCTTAACATAACTGTACTTCTTTTCTCTTTTTGATCTCTCTCTCCGTCATTACCTTCATTTTCTTCTTCCTCTGCTGTGGCTCAATCTGACAGTAAGACCTAGATTCAATCAGTAGAGCAGAAGATCTGTTGAAATGTAAAGTTAATTTTCAATTAAGCTGACATATGCAGAGTTTACCGTGAATGCAGTCTCCGCAAAGGTGGGAACATTGCCTTTGAATTTCAATTCCACTATAGCGCTGATCTTCTGCGCTGCAGACTGAATCTAGTACCTACAGCGTGGGCGTGTGTGAGAATGAAGGAGGAAGTTGTGTGCACTGATGGCTGCTTTATGTGTTACATTATGTTGTCATGGTGATGTTAAACCACATGTATCTTGTCTGTAGCTGGTCTCTCTCTGCAGTTGAGTTCTTTGAGGCCAATGTGTGCATGTGTGCGCGAGCACGTGTTTTGTCTTGTGCGTGCGTGTGTGTGCATGGACATTTCTGTGTGTGTGTGCATGTGAGAGAGACTGTGTGGCTGTTTCCTGAGTACTGGTCTCCTGGTCCATTATTAGGAGCAGTGTCTGCTGTCTCTTCTCTCTTGGTGCTGGTCTCACCGTCTCTCAGGGTGTTTGCACTGACGTAGATATCAACAATCCTCTCCTCCATCTCACCTCTGTCAAACCTTTTGGTCATATCTGGCTCAGCATCGATGGCCTCAGATATCTCCAACAACGTAATGTGTTTTCTGTCTAACAGGTCTGTGTTAAGTCTACCCAGGTTCTTGTGATATCGTTACCTCTGCCCTGTGTCTGTTCCTGTCCCTTATTGTAAGTGACACCGTTTTAACAGATGAGAAACTGTCAAATCAACACATCACTGGCCACCACGTGACTCCCCCCACTTTAGCTTCAAATGGAAACATGTTTGTTTCCCACCGTGCACATTGTTTTAAACATACACTATATATACAAAAGTATGTGGACACCCCTTCAAATTAGTGGATTTTGATATTTCAGCCACACCCGTTGCTGAAAGGTGTATAAAATCGAGCACACAGCCATGCAATCTCCATAGACAAACATTGGCAGTAGAATGGCCTTACTCAAGAGCTCAGTGACTTTTAACGTGGCACTGTCATAGGATTCCACCTTTCCAACAAGTCAGTTTGTGAAATTTCTGCACTGCTAGAGCTGCCCCGGTCAACTCTAAGTGCTGTTATTGTGAAGTGGAAACGTCTAGGAGCAACAACGGCTCAGCCGTGAAGTGGTAGGCCACGCAAGCTCACAGGACCGCCGAGTGCCGAATCGCATAGCGCGTAAAAAATTTCTGTCCTCAGTTGCAACACTCACTACCGAGTTCCAAACTGCCTCTAGAAGCAACGTCAGCACAATAACTGTTTGTTGGGAGCTTCATGAAAAGGGTTTTCATGGCCGAGCAGCCGCACACAAGCCTAAGATCTCTATGGTCAATGTCAAGCGTAGGCTGGAGTGGTGTAAAGCTCGCCGCCATTGGACTATGGAGCATTGGAAACGCATTTTCTGGAGTGATGAATCATGCTTCACCATCTGGCAGTCCGACGGATGAATCTGGGTTTGGCGGATGCCAGGAGAATGCTACCTGCCCCAATGCATAGTGCCAACTGTAAAGTTTGGTGGATGAGGAATAAGGGTCTGGGGCTGTTTTTTTTGGTCCGGGCTAGTGAAGGGAAATCGTAATGCTACAACATACAATGACATTCTCTCTGACACTAAGGCTCTATCTAAATTAGTCTTTCATCGATTCCTCTCCTCCTTCTCAACCCTATTAGAGCAGAATGTCCAAGGTCCCTCCTCTTGGACCACATTATCCAATGCTTTTTGAGAAGGAAGCAAGGAGAGAGGATGTGAGGAGGAATTGAGGAAGGATGAATTGAGAAAAAGCCCATAGGCAAGTCTGTAAAACCACTATTTCACCTCTATGGTGAGTTTAATCTCTCACTTTAACCACTAGGTGGAAACATCACTTCACCATTCAGCACTGTATCCAACCATCAACATAGTAACTGCGAGAGAGAGAGAGAGAGAGAGAGCGAGAGTGAGAGAGAGAAAACAACATCTTAATCCTATCACAGGGATAACCAATACTTATTGTGTGATCGGTTTCTCACAGACCCAGTGTTGTTTAACACATGGTCCATCCTTCCAACTCTTCAATGGGTCTGTTGCTGTCTGTGAGATCTCAACACAAGCCACCTTGTCATTCAAGTTATTAGGCTCCCCTTCCATCCAATACCTATAAACCACAAGAGAATCAGAGTTGAAAATCATCCAATACTAAGTAGAGAGAGAATGAATGAGAGAGCGAGTGAGAGAGAGAGAGAGAGAGAGAGAGAGAGAGAGAGAGAGAGAGAGAGAGAGAGAGAGAGAGAGAGAGAATGAGAGAGAGAGAGAGAGACAGAGAGACAGAGACACAGAGAGAGAGACAGAGCGACAGAGACACAGAGAGAGAGACACGGAGAGAGAGACACAGCGAGACATAGAGAGCTGGCTGGGGATGAGATTATCGGACCGTAAAAGTAATCATGACAACAGAAAAAACAGCATGCAAAAGTATTTCAGAACATGTTCACTCACGTAGTTGCAAATGATGTGTTGTCAACCCACTGCCAAGTTCCGTCTTTTTTAAATGCACCAATCCAGACATTCTTCTTAAATCCATTGATAAATATCTATAATATCATTTTGGCAGAAAAACAATGATCATTATTTAATCTCCAGAGAATACTTTGACATTTTCTATCACATACATAATAGTAGTAGTATAATAGTAGTAGTTTAATAGTAGTAGTATAATAGTAGTAGTTTAATAGTAGTAGTATAATAGTAGTAGTTTAATAGTAGTAGTATAATAGTAGTAGTATAATAGTCATAGTATAAAAGTAGTAGCATAAAAGTAGTAGTATAATAGTAGTAGTATAATAGTAGTAGTATAATAGTAGTTGTATAATAGTAGTAGTATAATAGTAGTAGTATAATAGTAGTAGTATAATATATTATAGTATTGGTATAGATATAATCTCAAGCAACATTTATTTTCTGACAGGAAATGTATTTTATAAATTGACGTGAACATTGGTGATACAGTTGGTCACACATGTTGAATACTAATCAGAGAAGTAGATGATAATAAAAAAACAGTAGTATTAGAGTATTACTAATGTATTATCTATTACCTGTTCTTCTCTGCTGGTTATAACAACCAACTCTCCACCCATTGTTCTGCACTCCTTCTGACCGCCCCCAGATGTGTTCATCGTGGAGGAGATATAATAACAGCTGGTGCCAAACTTCCACCATCCAGCTAATCAAATCAAATCAAATCAAATCAAATCAAATGTTATTGGTCACATGCGCCGAATACAACAGGTGCAGACATTACAGTGAAATGCTTACTTACAGCCCTTAACCAACAGTGCATTTATTTTAAACAAAAAAAGTAAAAATAAAACAACACCAAAAAAGTGTTGAGAAAAAAAGAGCAGAAGTAAAATAAAGTGACAGTAGGGAGGCTATATATACAGGGGGGTACCGTTGCAGAGTCAATGTGCGGGGGCACCGGCTAGTTGAGGTAGTTGAGGTAATATGTACATGTGGGTAGAGTTAAAGTGACTATGCATAAATACTTAACAGAGTAGCAGCAGCGTAAAAAGGATGGGGTGGGGGGGCAGTGCAAATAGTCCGGGTAGCCATGATTAGCTGTTCAGGAGTCTTATGGCTTGGGGGTAGAAGCTGTTGAGAAGTATTTTGGACCTAGACTTGGCACTCCGGTACCGCTTGCCGTGCGGTAGCAGAGAGAACAGTCTATGACTAGGGTGGCTGGAGTCTTTGACAATTTTGAGGGCCTTCCTCTGACACCGCCTGGTATAGAGGTCCTGGATGGCAGGAAGCTTTGCCCCAGTGATGTACTGGGCCGTACGCACTACCCTCTGTAGTGCCTTGCGGTCGGAGGCCAAGCAGTTGCCATACCAGGCGGTGATGCAACCAGTCAGGATGCTCTCGATGGTGCAGCTGTAGAATTTTTTGAGGATCTGAGGACCCATGCCAAATCTTTTTAGTCTCCTGAGGGGGAATAGGCTTTGTCGTGCCCTCTTCACGACTGTCTTGGTGTGTTTGGACCATGATAGTTCGTTGGTGATGTGGACACCAAGGAACTTGAAGCTCTCAACCTGTTCCACTACAGCCCCGTCGATGAGAATGGGGGCGTGCTCAGTCCTCTTTTTTTTCCTGTAGTCCACAATCATCTCCTTTGTCTTGGTCACGTTGAGGGAGAGGTTGTTGTCCTGGCACCACACGGCCAGATCTCTGACCTCCTCCCTATAGGCTGTCTCATCGTTGTCGGTGATCAGGCCTACCACTGTTGTGTCGTCGGCAAACTTAATGATGGTGTTGGAGTCGTGCCTGGCCATGCAGTCATGGGTGAACAGAGAGTACAGGAGGGGACTGAGCATGCACCCCTGAGGGGCCCCCGTGTTGAGGATCAGTGTGGCAGATGTGTTGTTACCTACCCTTACCACCTGGGGGCGGCCCGTCAGGAAGTCCAGGATCCAGTTGCAGAGGGAGGTGTTTAGTCCCAGGATCCTTAGCTTAGTGATGAGCTTAGAGGGCACTATGGTGTTGAATGCTGAGCTGTAGTCAATGAATAGCATTCTCACGTAGGTGTTCCTCTTGTCCAGGTGGGAAAGGGCAGTGTGGAGTGCAATAGAGATTGCATCATCTGTGGATCTGTTGGGGCGGTATGCAAATTGGAGTGGGTCTAGGGTTTCTGGGATAATGCTGTTGATGTGAGCCATGACCAGCCTTTCAAAGCACTTCATGGCTACAGACGTCAGTGCTACGGGTCGGTAGTCATTTAGGCAGGTTATCTTAGAGTCCTTGGGCACGGGGACTATGGTGGTCTGCTTGAAACATGTTGGTATTACAGACTCAGTCAGGGACATTTGCCAGTTGGTCAGCACATGCTCGGAGTACACGTCCTGGTAATCCGTCTGGCCCTGCGGCCTTGTGAATGTTGACCTGCTTAAAAGTCTTACTCACATCGGCTACGGAGAGCGTGATCACATAGTCATCCGGAACAGCTGGTTCTCTCATGCATGCTTCAGTGTTGCTTGCCTCGAAGCGAGCATAGTAGTGGTTTAGCTCGTCTGGTAGGCTTGTGTCACTGGGCAGCTCGCGGCTGTGCTTCCCTTTGTAGTCTGTAATAGTTTTCAAGCCCTGCCACATCCGACGAGCGTCAGAGCCAGTGTAGTACGATTCAATCTTAGACCTGTATTGACTCTTTGCCTGTTTGATGGTTCGTCGGAGGTCATAGTGGGATTTCTTATAAGCGTCCGGGTTAGAGTCCCGTTCCTTGAAAGCGGCAGCTCTACCCTTTAGCTCAGTGCGGATGTTTCCTGTAATCCATGGCTTCTGGTTGGGGTATGTACGTACGGTCACTGTGGGGACGACATCATCGATGCACTTATTGATGAAGCCAGTGACTGATGTGGTGTACTCCTCAATGCTGTCTGAAGAATCCCGGAACATGTTCCAGTCTGTGCTAGCAAAACAGTCCTGTAGCTTAGCATCTGCGTCATCTGACCACTTTTTTATTAGACAAGGTTTCTCTGAGATAAACACAACAGAACAGCAGACATTAAAAAGTCTACAAACATACAATACCTCTTCTATGTACTAAATGAAATGAATGAACTGCACTCACCATAGAACATAATCCTGTTCTGTAGCTGGTCTCTCTCTTTAGTCAGGTTGTTGTAACTGGTCTGTAGCTGGTCTCTCTCTTTAGTCAGGTTGTTGTAACTGGTCTGTAGCTGGTCTCTCTCTGTTGAGTCGTGATTACCAATGACTCCATCAGTAAAAGGGAAAAGTTAATCAAACATGTAACTACCACACCATTAATGATTAAGTATGAATAAGTAGGCTACTTAAGGCTCAGTGACAACATACTAAACTTACAGTAGACAGACAGGCCTATGATCCCAGCCAGTAGGAGAACACACAGCAGCCCCAGACACACTGCAGCAACTCCAGAGGGTCTCTTCCACCACTGAACATGAACTGAATCACAAATTATTCAAGGAAAATGTTTGGTAATGTGTTTTACTGCATCATCCAGGATTGGAACTAATACAGTGCACTCTGAAAGTATTCAGACCCCTTCACTTTTTCCACATTTTGTTACATTACAGACTTTTTCTAAAATGGATTAAATTGTTGTTTATTTCCTCATCAATCTACACACAATACCCCATATTGACAAAGCAAAAACAGGTTTTTTTAAATAAAAAATCAAACAGAAATATCATATTTACATAATTATTCAGACGTTTTACCCAGAGATGTTCAATCGGGTTCAAGTCTGAGCTCTGGCTCGGCCACTCAAGGACATTCAGAGACTTGTCCCGAAGCCACTTGTGCGTTGTCTTGGCTGTGTGCTTAGGGTCGTTGTCCTGTTGGAAGGTGAACCTTTGCCCCAGTCTGAGGTCCTGAGCGCTCTGGAGCAGGTTTTCATCAAGGATCTCTCTGTACTTTGCTCCGTTCATCTTTCCCTCGATCCTGACTGGTCTCCCAGTCCCTGCCGCTGTAAAACATCCCCACAGCATGATGCTGCCACCACCATGCTTCAACGTAGGGATGGTGCCAGGTTTCCTTCAGACGTGACGCTTGGCATTCAGGCCAAAGAGTTCAATCTTGGTTTCATCAGAACAGAGAATCTTGTTTCTCATGGTCTGAAAGTCCTTTAGGTGCCTTTTGGCAAACTCCAAGAGGGCTGTTATGTGCCTTTTACTGAGGATTGGCTTGTCTGGCCACTCTAACATAATGGCCTGATTGGTGGAGTGTTGCAGAGATGTTTGTGCTTCTGTAAGATTCTCCCATCTCCACATAGGAACTCTGGAGCTCTGTCAGAGTGACCATCAGGTTCTTGGTCACCTCCCTGACCAAGGCCCTTCTCCCCCGATTGCTCGGTTGGGCCGGGCGGCCAGTTCTAGGAAGAGTCTTGGTGGTTCCAAACTTCTTCCATTTAAGAATGATGATGGCCACTGTGTTCTTGGGGACCTTCAATGCTGCAGACACTTTTTGGTACCCTTCCCCAGAATTCTGTCTCGGAGCTCTACGGACAATTCCTTCGACCTCATGGCTTGGTTTTTGCTCTGACATGCACTGCCAACTGTGGGACCTTATATAGACAGGTTTGTACCTTTCCAAATCATGTCCAATCAATTGAATTTACCAATGGACTCCAATCAAGTTGTAGAAACATCTCACGGATGATCAATGGAAACAGGATTCACCTGAGCTCAATTTCGAGACTAATAGCAAAGCGTCTGAATACTTATGTAAATAAGGTATTTCTGTTTTTTATTTTTTTATACATTTGCAAACATTTCTAAAAACCTGTTTTTGATTTGTCATTATGGGGTATTGTGTGTAGATTGATAAGGGGAAAAAATAATTTCATCAATTTTCGAATAAGGCTGTAACATAACAAAATGTGGAAAAAGTCAAGGGGTCTGAATACTTTCCAAATACACTGTAACATTATAATACTACAGGGTAAACTCACCTGTTGAATGTATTGTGTGTGTAATTTATTTGTGTGTGTGTGTGTGTGTGCATGTGTTTGTGTGTGTGTGTGTGTGTGTGCATGTGTTTGTGTGTGTGTGTGTGCATGTGTTTGTGTGTGTGTGTGCATGTGTTTGTGTGTGTGTGTGTGTGTGTGTGTGTGTGTGTGTGTGTGTGTGTAATCTTACCTGAAGCAACAACTCCATCTCTTGGACTGGGCTTGAAGGCTCTTACGTTGGCATATAATTGCCCATCAATGTCTGTGTTCTTCATTGCATCAGGCTCGTCGTCTTCAAATCCATCTGAGTTTTCATAGACTCCCTCTGACATCTTAACACACTTGTGGTCAAATACAGTAACTTTTTCTTCTAACCTCAACTCTAATATACGTCTGTACCTGTGTCTTCTCCCTGGACTGTTCGGTGTCTGTGTGACTTATGGTAGTGACACTATTTACTAAACTGTCAACCACAGTGAAGGGGAAACTGTCAAATCAACACAACACTGGCCACCACGTGACTTGCACCAGCCTTAGTTTGATAATATAATACATTATATGACTCCATATCATGCTATATGATGTAGGTGTGAATTCACAGGGTCCCAATTTTGGATCGGCTAAAATAAATTGGGATCCTGTTAATTCGCATATACAGCCGTCAAACGGAGGACACATAATGGCTTGAAAACTGTGACCTGGGTTGTAGGGGGAAGTTGCCCCTAGACGCTGATCTTGGGTCAGTTTTGCATTTCCACCACACATGGTTAAGGTTAGGATTGGGGGAGGGATGGCTGATCCTGAGAGAGAGAGAGAGAGAGAGAGGGAGGGAGGGAGGGAGAGAGGGAGGGAGGGCACAGCATAACATGATTAGTAGTTTCCTGTGTCTGTAAGGTCAGAGCTCAGTACCGCTCAATCTGTCAACCACAACGAGGAGAGAGCTGTCTCGTTCCAGGCCAACTATATTGCAGTCAGGCTGCACACAGCAACCATTGCTATACCATATGATTGCTATACCATATGATTTGGTTAACTGATGTGTTAAACACCAATCCAGGCGTTGTGAGATCTGGCAGGCGACGTCAATGTAGTCAGCCTGGAACGTTGCCAATGTCATGAGTGGGGTTGGAGGACAGAGGGGGCGGGACTTGGTAATGAAGGAAGCGTTCAGCAGCCATCGTGTTGACTAGCAGAGACAACAGAGGCCACAGGGTGGCAGTGAACTGTCATAACATCTACTGTCTATCCACTGGTTAATTTGACACTAACTGTTGCTTTGACACTACTATAAAACACAATATCTCTAAGACATGGAAATGATCATAGATATCTTAAGTTTATAACTTCCCTGCCTGGGCTAATGAGACAGTGGATAGAGCAGTCAGACGGAACAGAGTAAAGAGTAATTTTAACGTCATAGATTTAGCCGGTGGTAACTTGTGGAATAGACACCGGCTGGAATTTTAACCAATCAGCATTCAGGATTGGACCCACCCGTTGTATAAACATATAGAACTGTTGGATTAGGTGCTACCAAAATAGTGGCTGAACTCCACCATATACACTTGAAGTCGGACGTTTACATACACCTTAGTCAAATACATTTAAACTCTGTTTTTCACAATTCCTGACATTTAATCCTAGTAAAAATTCCCTGTCTTAGGTCAGTTAGGATCCCCACTTTATTTGAAGAAAGTGAAATGTCAGATAATAGTAGAGAGAATGATTCATTTCAGCTATTATTTCTTTCATCACATTTCCAGTGGGTCAGAAGTTTACATGCACTCAATTAGTATTTGGTAGCATTGCCTTTAAATTGTTTAACTTGGGTCAAACGTTTCGGGTAGCCTTCCACAAGCTTCCCACAATAAGTTGGGTGAATTTTGGCCCATTCCTCCTGACAGAGCTGGTGTAACTGAGTCAGGTTTGTAGGCATCCTTGCTCGCACATGCTTTTTCAGTTATGCCCACACATTTTCTACAGGATTGAGGTCAGGGCTTTGTGATGGCCACTCCAATACCTTGATTTGTTGTCCTTAAGCCATTTTGCCACAACTTTGGAAGTATGCTTGGGGTCATTGTCCATTTGGAAGGCCCATTTGCGACCAAGCTTTAACTTCCTGACTGATGTGTTGAGATGTTGCTTCACTATATCCACATAATTTTCCTTCCTCATGATGCCATCTATTTTGTGAAGTGCACCCGTCCCTCCTGCAGCAAAGCACCCCTACAGCATGATGCTGCCACCCCCGTGCTTCACGGTTGGGATGGTGTTCTTCGGCTTGCAAACCTACCCATTTTTCCTCCAAACATAACGATGGTCATTATGGCCAAACAGTTTTATCAGACCAGAGGACATTTCTCCAAAAAGTACAATCTTTGTCCCCATTTGCAGTTGCAAACCGTAGTCTGGCTTTTTATGGCGGTTTTGGAGCAGTGGCTTCTTCCTTGCTGAGCTGCCTTTCAGGTTATTTCGATATAGGACTCGTATTACTGTGGATATAGATACTTTTGTACCCGTTTCCTCCAGCATCTTCACAATGTCTGTTGTTGTTCTGGGATTGATTTGCACTTTTCGCACCAAAGTACGTTCATCTCTAGGAGACAGAATGTGTCTCCTTCTTGAGCGGTATTACTTCTGCGTGCTCCCATTGTGTTTATACTTGCGTACCATTGTTTGTACAGATGAACGTGGTACCTTCAGGCGTTTGGAAATTGCTCCCAAGGATGAACCAGACTTGTGGAGGTCTACACATTTTTTTCTGAGGTCTTGGCTGATTTCTTTTGATTTTCCCATGATGTCAAGCAAAGAGGCACTGAGTTTCAAGGTAGGCCTTGAAATACATCCACAGGTACACCTCCAATTTTTATTTCACCTTTATTTAACCAGGTAAGCCAGTTGAGAACAAGTTCTCATTTACAACTGCGACCTGGCCAAGATAAAGCAAAGCAGTGCGGTAAAAACAACAGTAACACAGAGTTACATATGGAATAAACAAAACGTACAGTCAATAACACAATAGAAAATCTATATACAGTGTGTGCAAATGTAGTACGTTATGGAGGTAAGGCAATAAATAGGCCATAGTGCAAAATAATTACAATTTAGTATTAACACTGGAGTGATAGATGTGCAGAAGATGATGTGCAAATAGAGATACTGGGGTGCAAATGAGCAAAATAAATAACAATGTAAATAACAATATGGGGATGAGGTAGTTGGGTGGGCTAATTACAGATGGGCTGTGTACAGGTGCAGTGATCGGTAAGCTGCTTTGACAACTGATGCTTAAAGGTAGTGAGGAAGATAAGTGTCTCCAGCTTCAGAGATTTTTGCAGTTCGTTCCAGTCATTTGCAGCAGAGAACTGGAAGCAATTGACTCAGAAGCTTCTAAAGCCATGACATCATTTTCTGGAATTTCCCAAGCTGTTTAAAGGCACAGTCAACTTAGTGTATGTAAACTTCTGACCCACTGGAATTGTGATACAGTGAATTATAAGTGAAATAATCTGTCTGTTAACAATTGTTGGGAAAATTACTTGTGTCACGCACAAAGTAGGTATCCTAACCGACTTGCCAAAACTATAGTTTGTTAACAAGAAATTTGTGGAGTGGTTGAAAAACGAGATTTAATGACTCCAACCTAAGTGTATGTAAACTTCCGACTTCAACTGTATATATTACCAAACAATATGGTCATAGTCTCAATCTGATTTCTTCCTTTCCATGTCTCCTTCCTTGTCTCCTTTCCTTGTCTCCTATCATTTTTAACCACCACAGATCTGACACACCTCACCATTTGAACGCAATATGATGGAACTCTATTAACCTACCAGGCCTCTCACATCTCAGTCATAACAAAGGAATGGAACCCTGTCAACCTACCAGTCCTCTCACATCTCAGTCATAACAAAGGAATGGAACCCTGTCAACCTACCAGTCCTCTCACATCTCAGTCATAACAAAGGAATGGAACCCTGTCTCTGGAGCGCATCAGGTACTGCAGGATTTTGTCCCAACTAGGCACCACACTGTATGTGGTTGTGTGTGTGAAGGGAAAGGGGGATACCTAGTCAGTTGCACAACTGAATGCATTCAACCAAAATGTGTCTTCCACATTTAACCCAACTCTTCTGAATCAGAGAGGTGCAGGGGGCTGTCCACATTTAACCCAACTCTTCTGAATCAGAGAGGTGCAGGGGGCTGCCTTAATCGACATCAGGGAGCAGTGGTTGTTGGGGTTTAACTGCCTTTCTCAAGCAGAGAAACGGCAGATTTTCCACCTTTACCGGCACGGGAGTCAAACCAGCAACCTTTCGATTACAGCCCAATGCTCTTAAACACTAGGCTACGTGTGTGTGTGTGTTTGTGTGTGTGTGTGTGTGTGTGTGTGTGTGTGTACTGTGCTAAGGGGCTACCTGTGTGTGTGTGTGTGTGTGTGTGCGTGTGTGCGTGCGTGTGTGTACTGTGCTATGGTTTTTGTGGTTTGAGGGGTACTTGTATCTGTAGGTGCCTGTTCTCAGCAAGAGAGGAGGGACTGTGAAAATAACCACAAGAGCGCTGGTATAACAAGGCCCCCTGAAAGCTGAACATTTCAATGCTGATTCTGTATCTTAAAAGACAATTCATCTCAATTACAAGTTGACATTGAATCAATATATTTTGACATCATGGCAAGATACAACATCCTAACCTTTACTGTGATGTATTTCATTCAGGCTTGGACTTTGGGTGTGGACTGTCACGATTGTCATACATAGAGGAGGACCAAGGCGCAGCGTTGAAGGCGAACATATTTATTTATAGAATGATCACACGATCAAAACGATGACGTGACAGTCAATGGTAATACACAAACCAAATACGAACAAGAAACCACACCAAATGAATGCCTAACGGCTACCTAAGTATGACTCCCAATCAGAGACAACGAGCTACAGCCGTCTCTGATTGGGAGCCACCCTGGCCAACATAGAATTACAAAACCAGAAAGTGAAACCTAGAACACACATAGACTATACACACCCTGGCTCAACATATTAGAGTCCCCAGAGCCAGGGCGTGACATGGACTCCAAGATGGTAAGAGAATAAACTATTTAGAGGGAGAGAGAGAGAGAGAGAGAGAGAGAGAGAGAGAGAGAGAGAGAGAGAGAGAGAGAGAGAGAGAGAGAGAGAGAGAGAGAGAGAGAGAGAGAGAGAGAGAGAGAGAGAGAGAGAATGAAAGAGGGAGAGGGAGAGGGAGAGGGCATTTAAATATATAAAACCTTTCCTCTGTTTTACACGTGTTGCCTGTTTTTTCCCCTCCATATTCTCTGAAGGTTCATCTTCATCAGCCTGGACTGAATTCCAGCATACCCTTAGACATGGTCCCTAACTCTGTTGACGACATGTATAACGGCTGCACTGAACAAATGTACAACAAGGTGCGGAAGGAATATCTTCCAAATGAAAACAGAAATGTAGCGATCTTCAATGAATCCTGGAAAAAGGCAGCAGGATGTGCAAAAAATGTGAAGGACCGATTCAAAAAGGACAAGTCCAAGTACAATTCTAGAGACAAACTTACACATGATCATGTCAAGGCTATCTGTGCTTACACAGGAGGTCAAAGTAAGATGTACCCAGTGTTCAACCAAGCAGTCCGGACCAATAGAACAGAGTACACAACCTCCTTCCAGTTCCACTCCCTGCATTTCCTGCTGACTGACGCCATTCGCCTCCTGAAACTAAACCAAAAGACCTGTCACACCACATACCGGAGAACCAACTTGGAGTTTGTCGGTAAAGTTAACAAAATAATCAGATTCGGCTACTTTGCCTCCAGCTCTTTCCTAAAGAACTTGACACATTTTGGAGAGAAGTCCTACTTTGAGGTAAAGACATGTTTTGGCGCTGATCTGAAGTCCTACCCCAAAATGGGGAATCGTGAAAAGGAGGTGTTGATTCCACCGTATGAAGTGTTCAAAGTTACTGCCGTGCTGAAGAAAGAAAATGATAAAAACCTTTGGTGCGATGTTGTGTACAAACTAGAGAGTATCAAACCCCCCAAGAGTAACCTGAATTGCAACATTTTTAAGAAGCCAATTATTAATTAAGAAAAATCTATGTTGATCTTGAGTAATTGTCCCTAAAGAGGATTTAAATAAAACAGCCAGGCTGCTTATCCTTCTTAAAGTAAATAAAGCCAAACAATGTGTTTTCAGTGTCTAAAGCTTTTATTGTATTAAGTTGATTTGTTCATTGGTGGATGTTACATACAAACCTCATCCTGACTACTCATCCTGACTACTAGAGAACAGCGCCGGGAAGATGGCTGCCGTTTTACAGCCCTCTAACCAATTGTAATATTATGTGTGTTTTTCCGCGTTATTTGTAATTTATTTTGTACATAATGTTTCTGCCATCGTCTCTTATAACCAAAAAGAGCTTCTGGATATCAGGACAGCGATTACTCACCTCGCATTGGACGAAGATTTTTTCTTCAATGAGGCGGTCGCGAAGGATATCCTACAGACACCCGACAAGGCCCAGATCCCCGTCATTCGCGTGAGGAAGAGACGGAGATATCGCGGACGCAGATCCGGGTGCCTTGTAAGGATCCGACGGCGAGCGAGTAAACTGCCTCTCCCATCAATCCTACTAGCCAACGTTCAATCTTTTGAGAATAAAATGGACGAGTTAAGATTACGGTTATCCTACCAACGGGACATTAAAAACTGTAATATCTTATGTTTCACGGAGTCGTGGCTGAACGACAACAATGATAACATTCAGCTAGCAGGCTATACGCTACATCGGCAGGACAGAACGTCTGACTCTGGTAAGACAAGGGGCGGCGGTCTGTGTATATTTGTAAACAACAGCTGGTGCACAAAATCAAATACTAAGGAAGTCTCGAGGTTTTGCTCGCCTGAGGTAGAGTATCTTATGATAAGCTGTAGACCACACTATTTACCAAGAGAGTTTTCATCTATATTTTTCATAGCTGTCTATTTACCACCACAAACCAATGCTGGCATTAAGATTGCTCTGAATGAGTTGTACAAGGCCATTAATCAACAGGAAAACGCTCATCCAGATGCAGCGCTCCTAGTGGCCGGGGACTTTAATGCAGGGAAACTTAAATCCGTTCTACCTAATTTCTACCAGCATGTTAAATGTGCAACCAGAGGGAAAAAAACTCTAGACCACCTTTACTCCACACACAGAGACGCATACAAAGCTCTCCCTCGCCCTCCATTTGGCAAATCTGACCATAACTCTATCCTCCTGATTCCTGCTTATAAGCAAAAACTGAAGCAGGAAGCACCAGTGATTCGGTTGATAAAAAAGTGGTCAGATGACGCAGATGCTAAGCTACAGGACTGTTTTGCTAGCACAGACTGGAACATGTTCCGGGATTCTTCAGACAGCATTGAGGAGTACACCACATCAGTCACTGGCTTCATCAATAAGTGCATCGATGATGTCGTCCCCACAGTGACCGTACGTACATACCCCAACCAGAAGCCATGGATTACAGGAAACATCCGCACTGAGCTAAAGGGTAGAGCTGCCGCTTTCAAGGAACGGGACTCTAACCCGGACGCTTATAAGAAATCCCGCTATGACCTCCGACGAACCATCAAACAGGCAAAGAGTCAATACAGGTCTAAGATTGAATCATACTACACTGGCTCTGACGCTCGTCGGATGTGGCAGGGCTTGAAAACTATTACAGACTACAAAGGGAAGCACAGCCGCGAGCTGCCCAGTGACACAAGCCTACCAGACGAGCTAAACCACTTCTATGCTCGCTTCGAGGCAAGCAACACTGAAGCATGCATGAGAGCAACAGCTGTTCCGGATGACTATGTGATCACGCTCTCCGTAGCCGATGTGAGTAAGACTTTTAAGCAGGTCAACATTCACAAGGCCGCAGGGCCAGACGGATTACCAGGACGTGTACTCCGAGCATGTGCTGACCAACTGGCAAGTGTCTTCACTGACATTTTCAACATGTCCCTGACTGAGTCTGTAATACCAACATGTTTCAAGCAGACCACCATAGTCCCCGTGCCCAAGAACTCTAAGATAACCTGCCTAAATGACTACCGACCCGTAGCACTGACGTCTGTAGCCATGAAGTGCTTTGAAAGACTGGTCATGGCTCACATCAACAGCATAATCCCAGAAACCCTAGACCCACTCCAATTTGCATACCGC
The DNA here is from genome assembly GCF_964263955.1 of Coregonus lavaretus. Taxonomy (NCBI): domain Eukaryota; kingdom Metazoa; phylum Chordata; class Actinopteri; order Salmoniformes; family Salmonidae; genus Coregonus; species Coregonus lavaretus. The sequence goes on from NW_028167180.1 coordinate 648,474, forward strand.
CCCAACAGATCCACAGATGATGCAATCTCTATTTCACTCCACACTGCCCTTTCCCACCTGGACAAGAGGAACACCTACGTGAGAATGCTATTCATTGACTACAGCTCAGCATTCAACACCATAGTGCCCTCTAAGCTCATCACTAAGCTAAGGATCCTGGGACTAAACACCTCCCTCTGCAACTGGATCCTGGACTTCCTGACGGGCCGCCCCCAGGTGGTAAGGGTAGGTAACAACACATCTGCCACACTGATCCTCAACACGGGGGCCCCTCAGGGGTGCGTGCTCAGTCCCCTCCTGTACTCTCTGTTCACCCATGACTGCATGGCCAGGCACGACTCCAACACCATCATTAAGTTTGCCGACGACACAACAGTGGTAGGCCTGATCACCGACAACGATGAGACAGCCTATAGGGAGGAGGTCAGAGATCTGGCCGTGTGGTGCCAGGACAACAACCTCTCCCTCAACGTGACCAAGACAAAGGAGATGATTGTGGACTACAGGAAAAAAAAGAGGACTGAGCACGCCCCCATTCTCATCGACGGGGCTGTAGTGGAACAGGTTGAGAGCTTCAAGTTCCTTGGTGTCCACATCACCAACGAACTATCATGGTCCAAACACACCAAGACAGTCGTGAAGAGGGCACGACAAAGCCTATTCCCCCTCAGGAGACTAAAAAGATTTGGCATGGGTCCTCAGATCCTCAAAAAATTCTACAGCTGCACCATCGAGAGCATCCTGACTGGTTGCATCACCGCCTGGTATGGCAACTGCTTGGCCTCTGACCGCAAGGCACTACAGAGGGTAGTGCGTACGGCCCAGTACATCACTGGGGCAAAGCTCCCTGCCATCCAGGACCTCTATACCAGGCGGTGTCAGAGGAAGGCCCTCAAAATTGTCAAAGACTCCAGCCACCCTAGTCATAGACTGTTCTCTCTGCTACCGCACGGCAAGCGGTACCGGAGTGCCAAGTCTAGGTCCAAAAGACTTCTCAACAGCTTCTACCCCCAAGCCATAAGACTCCTGAACAGCTAATCATGGCTACCCGGACTATTTGCACTGCCCCCCCCACCCCATCCTTTTTACGCTGCTGCTACTCTGTTAAGTATTTATGCATAGTCACTTTAACTCTACCCACATGTACATATTACCTCAACTACCTCAACTAGCCGGTGCCCCCGCACATTGACTCTGCAACGGTACCCCCCTGTATATATAGCCTCCCTACTGTCACTTTATTTTACTGTATATATAGCCTCCCTACTGTCACTTTATTTTACTTCTGCTCTTTTTTTCTCAACACTTTTTTTGTTGTTGTTTTATTCTTACTTTTTTTTGTTTAAAATAAATGCACTGTTGGTTAAGGGCTGTAAGTAAGCATTTCACTGTAATGTCTGCACCTGTTGTATTCGGCGCATGTGACCAATAAAATTTGATTTGATTTGATTTGATTTGATTTGAAATAGTGATTATTAAGATATTTGTACTAGCCTGTGTATCAGACTCCATAGGAGACTTTAAAATACTTAAATGCCTTCTGCAACTTCTGGCAAAATGAATAAAGAAAATCAATTAGCTTGACTACAGTACGTCTAATCCTTTTTATTTGAACTTTCACTGTACTACATTTAGACAAACTAATGTTACAACATTAAATGGGCCACTGATTAAGATATAATATAACATACCACAAGAAGAATTGTCCAATAAAGTGATACTGGAAACTACCAATTGTTGGGGGGAATATTTACTGTCATTTCTTTCTTAGTGCAGCAATAGCAAACAACGGGTTACAAACATTTCAACAAATGACTAAATATTACCACTAGCTTCAACTTCACAAAACGCCCCGCCCGGATTGGCCCACAGGCATCACCAGCTGATTCTCATAAGAGGTGGGGCCCTGCCCCTGCCGTCCTTGATTGGCTTCGAAGTTTATACTAGGGGCCTCAAGGTTTGCCGTAGTGCTGTTTTCCTTATTGGTTCCACCATTGGGGTGCCAGAACAGAGAAGAGCTTGGACTGGGCTGAGCGGGGAGCTGCCCTCCGGTAGGGATTGGAGGCCCAAGAGACCAGAGGTAGCAGAACACAGTGCTCGGGTTTGGGTGTAAGGTTTGAGTATAACCTTAAGGTAGGGAGAGGCAGTTCCTCTTGCTACTCCGTAGGCAAGCACCATGGTCTTGTAGTGGATGCGAGCTTTGACTGGAAGCCAGTGGAGTGTGCAAAAGGAGCGAAAGTTGAATAACAGGCAGGCTGCAGCACTTTGGAGAAGTTGCAGGGGTGTGATGGCACAAGCAGGGAGCCCAGCCAACAGCGAGTTGCAGTAGTCCAGATGGGAGATGACAAGTGCCTGGATTAGGACCTGCACCACTTCCTGTGTGAGGTAGGGTCGTAACCTACTGATGTTGTAGAGCATGAACTTGCAGGAGCGAGTCAATGCTTTGATGTTTGCAAAGAAAGTTAGGGTGTTGTCCAGGGTCACGCCAAGATTCTTTGCACTCTGGGAGGGAGATACGGTGGAGTTGTCAACCGTAATGGAGAGGTCTTGGAGCAGGCAGGCCTTGTTGAGTTTGAGTTGGTGGGCCGACCTCCAAGCTGAGATATCTGCCAGGCACCAGGGTGTCAGAAGGGGGGAAGGAGAAAAGTAGTTGAGTGTGATCCACATAGTAGTGATAGGAGAGACCATCTGAGGATATGACGGAGCCAAGTGACTTGATATATAGAGAGGAGGAGAGGGCCTAGAACCGAGCCCTGGGAGACAGCAGTAGTGAGAGTATGTGGAGCTGACACAGATCCTCTCCACATCACCTGGTCGGAGATTTCCAAGAGTGTGCTGAGCCTTAGACGCCCAGCCCTGAGAGGGTGGAGAGGAGGATCTAATGGTCCACAGTGTCGAAGGCAGCGGACAGATCTGGGAGGATTAGAACAGAGGAGAGAGAGTCAGATTTAGCAGAGCGGAGAGCCTCCGTGACAAAGAGAAGAATAGCAGTCTCAGTTGAGTGAACCATCTTGAAGCCTGACTGGTTAGGGTCAAGAAGATTGCTCTGAGAAAGACAGAGAGCGAGTTGGTCCCCCACAGGAAAGGAAGACCCAGAGTTACCTCTGCTGCAGAGGATAAGTTCATTAGAGGTAACTGCACCTCAGATTGCAGCCCAAATAAACGCTACACAGAGTTCAAGTAACAGACACATCTCAACATCAACTGTTCAGAGGAGACTGCGTGAATCAGGCCTTCATGGTCGAATTGCTGCAAAGAAACCACTGCTAAAGGACACCAAAAAGAAGAAGAGACTTGCTTGGGCCATGAAACACGAGCAATGGACATTAGACCGGTGGAAATATGTCCTTTGGTCTGATGAGTCCACATTTTAGAATTCTGGTTCCAACCGGCGTGTAATTTTGTGAGATGCGGATTATCTACGCATGTGTGGTTCCCACCATGAAGCATGGAGGAGGAGGTGTGATGGTGTGGGGGTGCTTTGCTGGTGACACTGTTGGTGATTTATTTAGAACTCAAGGCACACTTAACCAGCATGGCTTCCACAGCATTCTGCAGCAATATGCCATCCTATCTGGTTTGCGCTTAGTGGGACCATCATTTGTTTTTCAACAGGACAATGACCCAACACACCTCCAGGCTGTGTAAGGGCTATTTGACCGAAAAGGAGAGTGATTGAGTGCTGTATCAGATGACCTGTCCTCCACAATCACCCAACCTCAACCCAATTGAGATGGTTTGGGATGAGTTGGACCACAGAGTGAAGGAAAAGCAGCCAACAAGTTCTCAGCATATATGGGAACTCCTTCAAGACTGTTGGAAAAGCATTCCAGGTGATGCTGGTTGAGAGAATGCCAAGAGTGTGAAAAGTTGTCATCAAGGCAAAGGGTGGCTACTTTGAAGAATCTCAAATATAACATATTTTTGATTTGTTTAACACTTTTTCGATTACTATACAATTCCATTTGTGTTATTTCATCGTTTTGATGTCTTCGCTATTATTCTACAATGTAGGAAATAGCAAAAATAAAGAAAAACCCTTGAATGAGTAGGTGTGTCCAATGTATTGATATTACTCTTTAATTCCAAGCAGATTCTTTGGTTACATGCAGAGTGCGACATGAGTAAGACATGAGCTTCCCTAAATGCATCAAAGTCAAACTGTGGGGGGTCTCTAAATACTGATAATTTGACTGACAGCAAGATACATAAATCTTACCTGCGAAGGCATCTGAGCAAAACAGCTCCCCTCTGTCTCACTGGACACTGAGTATACAACACATTAAGAACACCTGCTCTTTCCATGACATAGATTGATCAGGTGAATCCAGGTGATAGCTATGATCTCATATTGATGTTTACTTGTTAAACTAAATCCACTTCAATCAGTGTAGATGAAGGGGAAGAGACAGGTTAAAGAAGGATTTGTAAGCCTTGAGAAAATGGAGACATGGAGTGTGTATGTGTGCTATTCAGAGGGTGAATGAGCAAGACAAAATATTTAAGTGCCTTTGAACGGGGTATGGTAGTAGGTGCCAGGCACACCGGCTTGTGTGAAGAACTGCAACGCTGCTGGTTTTTTCACACTAAATAGTTTACTGTGTGTATCAAGAATGGTCCACTACTCAAAGGACATCCAGCCAACTTGACACAACTGTGGGAAGCATTGGAGTCTACATGGGCCAGCATCCCTGTGGAACGCTTTTTGACACCTTGTAGAGTCCATGCCCTGATGAATTGCGGCTGTTCTGAGGGAAAAGGGGAGCGGGGAGTGCAACTCAATATCCTAATGTTTTTTACACTCAGTGTGTCCTTTTTTGCTCTCTCTGACCAACTGTCTAACACTGTTTTAACGATCCAATCACATTCAATCAGGAAGCTGATAAACCTCAGAGGACATTGTTCCTTTATTACTTAATCTGGGCATTTGTTTTACTTTTGTTTTATTGAACCATAATCGTACATATCAAATAACATGACATGTTTGTAATAAAATAATGAAGAGTCATTTTCCAGAGTACAGTACGTCTACATCCTCTCCTCTAAATCTAAACACAACTATTATTTGTCTTATTTTTTCTCTCTTCCTCATTCTCTTAATGTTCTTCTTCCTCCTCTATGTCTCTCTGACACTAAGGCTCTATCTCAATTAGTTTTCCTAGATTACTCTCCTCCCATCTCCTCTCCTCCTGTCTCCTCTCCCCCATCTCCTCTCCTCCTATCTCCTCTCCTCCCATCTCCTCTCCTCCTATCTCCTCTCCTCCCATCTCCTCTCCTCATATCTCCTCTCCTCCTTCTCAACCCTATTAGAGGATGAAGTCCAAGGTCCCTCCCCTTGGAACATATTCTCCAATGTGTTTTGAGAAGGAGGAGAGGAGGAAGGATTGGAGGAGGATTGGAGGAAGGATGAATTGAGAAAGAGCCCGTTGGCAAGTCTGTAATACCACTATTTCCCCTCTATGGTAAATTCATTTCTCACTTTAACCACTAGGTGGAATCATCATTTAACCATTCAGCACTGTAACCAACCATCAACATAATAACTACTAGACACAACTAGTAAACAACTAGAGAGAAAGAGAGAGAGAGAGAGAGTTCAGTCTCTCTCCCTCGCCCTCTCTTTCTCTTCTCTCTCTCTCTCTCTCTCTCTCTCTCTCTCTCTCTCTCTCTCTCTCTCTCTCTCTCTCTCTCTCTCTCTCTCTCTCTCTCTCTCTCTCTCTCTCTCTCTCTCTCCCTCGCCCTATCTCTCTCTCTTTCTCTCTCTCTCTCTCCCTCCCTCTCTCTCCCTCCCTCTCTCTCTCTCTCTCTCTCTCTCTCTCTCTCTCTCTCTCTCTCTCTCTCTCTCTCTCTCTCTCTCTCTCTCTCTCTCTCTCTCTCTCTCTCTCTCTCTCTCTCTCTCCCTCTCTCTCTCTCCCTCTCCCTCTCACTCTCTCTCACCTGTTCCTATCTCCACACTGTCCTGTCTGCTCTCCTCCCAGGATTTATTCTCAATAGAGAGGAAGCAACAGCCGCAGTGAATGTTTTGCCAGCCTTCAGGACAGGGTTGTTCTCCAAGATGAAAACATGAATTGACTTCAACTTATCACACTGGACACTTAATGAAAGAATACAGACTTATGATCAGGTGTGTGTGATTAATGACATGATAATTTATTCCTGTAGCTTTACTCACTGCAGTTGATAAGTGGCCAGTTTATTAGGTACACCTTTCTAGTACCGGATCGGACCCCCCCTTTGCCTCCAGAACAGCTACGCTATGGTATTCAAATGTTGCTCAATTGGTTTTAAAGGGCCTATCGTGTGCCAGGTAAACATTCCCCACACCATTACACCACCGCCACCAGCCTATACCGTTGACAACAGGCAGGATCGGGCATGGACTCATGCTGCTTACGCCAAATCCTGATTCTGCCATCAGTATGACGCAACAGGAACCGGCATTCGTCGGACCAAGCAGTGTTTTTCCACTCCTCAATTCCCTAGTGTTGGTGATCGCGTGCCCACTGGATCTGCTTCTGCTTGTTTTTAGCTGATAGTAGTGGAACCCAGGGTTGTCGTCTGCTGCAATAGCCCATCCATGACAATGACCGACGAGTTGTGCGTTCTGAGATGCTGTTCCGCACGCTACTGTTGTAATGCGCCGTTATTTGCCTTTTTGTGGGCCACGTGTTAGCTTGCACGATTCTTGCCAATCTCCACGCTCAAAGTCTCTTAGGTTGCTTGTTTTACCCATTCTAACGTTCAATCGAACAGTAACTGAATGACTTGACGCCTGTCTGCCTGCTTTATATAGCAAGCCATGGCCACGTGACTCACTGTCTGTAGGAGCGAACCATTTTCATGAACAGGGTGGGGTACCTAATAAACTGGCCACTGAGTGTTTATGACCATCCATCTAAACAATGTATTGAGTTCTCATGCTGGGCCTCAGTGGCTTCTCTCATTTTTTCACTAGTGATTTAATTTCTTCCCGGTATGGCGACCTCCTATGTGTACACAATTTTGAATTAATTTTTGGGCCTAATCATAGAATTACATATATAATTAGAATAATTTAATTTAATCTATAGGCCTAATAGTAAAGATGTGTCATTGAACTTTTAAAATATATTTTAATATTTGAATGCCTTTTAACGTGGTATAAACACAACCAGTCATGATGTTTTCATCTTATTATCAAACAATGACTTGAAAAGGCTCCTGCATAGGCTACCTGTGCACGTTACTCAGGGACGGCGTAAAGACCGGTGGTGCCATTTATTTATTTATTTTAAGAATGTTTTTTTAAACGTGTCTATAATTAGACACACGGAGCTTCTCTTCTGTCACTCAGTCTAGAACCCTGAATAAAGCCTTGCTCACTAGAATGATGTCATAAATGGGTAGAATGATCAATGCATCATCAACAATCTAGTTGACATCGGTGAAGTTTTCTCTGTTCTTTCTGCTTCTCCCACGGAGCGAGGACCAGGTATCTCCAAATGGCATCAGTTTGACCGGTTTTAAGGAAGTTAAAAGCTGTGAAAACGATCCAACATGTTTCCGATAGTATATCAGTTCATCTTGGATGAATATTTTATGTGGTTGAATATGAAATACTGTCAGCTTTTATGTTGCTGAAAGAAATTGCACGTTTAGTCTACACAACAGGTCCTTAAGCATGCATTTACATTCTTGCAAAATGCTGAAATAAATTATATTTCTCCACTCCTGTTCCCGAGACAAAATTAACATTTGGTCTATAATTTTACTGCGAGGAACACTTCATTCTGCAGGAGTTAATATTATAATAGGCTACATGTGAGGCCTATAGTCAGTGTCCAGACTTCACTTAGTCCACTATTCCAACTAGGCTACTCCACTAAAATAATTCCGGCATCCACACAGTGCCAGTTGATAAATGCAAAGACACATCACTTACAAAACACCCAAAAGTGTTATGAATGACATTCGGTGATAGTCATTAGTTAGCCCTACACAAGTCTTGTAAATTGAATTCATGTGTACACTTCCTTCTCAGTCTCGACCACACATCTCTGCCTTGGAAAAATGTCAATGTTATCATTGAACCACACTGCATTTTGGAGCATCTATTTGCTCATTTTTCTTACATGCAGTAAGGATGAATAGTGTAGTTTTATTGGAATCTATGTTTTAATTATTGTGATAGGCTCATGTTTTACCAGTATGGCGTACCCCCACTATTTATTTTGCTGGTACTCAGTACCAGACCATTCCGGATTACTTTCACCCATTGTACACTACGCTCCTAAAATAATCTCTCTCAGTCTGTAAATGGTTTCTCTCTTTAGTCAGGATTTTGTAACTGGTCTGTAGCTGGTCTCTCTCTTTAGTCAGGTTGTTGTAACTGGTCTGTAGCTTGTCTCTCTCTTTAGTCAGGTTGTTGTAACTGGTCTGTAGCTGGTCTCTCTCTTTAGTCAGGTTGTTGTAGCTGGTCTTTAGCTGGTCTCTCTCTTTAGTCAGGTTGTTGTAGCTGGTCTTTAGCTGGTCTCTCTCTTTAGTCAGGTTGTTGTAGCTGGTCTTTAGCTGGTCTCTCTCTTTAGTCAGGTTGTTGTAGCTGGTCTTTAGCTGGTCTCTCTCTTTAGTCAGGTTGTTGTAGCTGGTCTTTAGCTGGTCTCTCTCTTTAGTCAGGTTGTTGTAGCTGGTCTGTAGCTGGTCTCTCTCTGCAGATGAGTTGTTCTTATAGTCTAAGAAGCTCTTAGCGACCCCATCATCTGTCACAAAAACAAAAAAGTGTCTCATTGAAATAGATAATCACAAAACTGCTGGTGAATTGTAGGAATTCAAACTCAAAACTTACAGTGGACATACAGGCCTATGATCCCAGCCAGTAGAACACACAGCAGCCCCAGACACACTGCAGCAACTAGGAAGGATCTCTTCCCTGAGCTACCAGGCTCTGTGGACACATAAAAGATGTGTATAGTATATTTGTGTGTGTGTGTGTGTGTGTGTGTGTGTGTGTGTGTGTGTGTGTGTGTGTGTGTGTGTGTGTGTGTGTGTGTGTGTGTGTGTGTGTGTGTGTGTGTGTGTGTGTGTTTGTGTGTGTCTCTGTGTGTACCTTACCTGAGTGTTCAGGTTGTGGTGTGGTTCCTGGGGTCCAGTCAGAAGACGTGGCTGCATTTTCATAGATGGGCTCTTCATTTACATAGATGTCGTCTCCATTATGAAACTGATCCCCTAAAACACACTGTCTTGCCCTAACAGCTTCATTGCCATAACCAGTGGCCCCAGACATCTCCATAGTCTACCACTGTCTCTCTATGAGAGCTGTCCAGTGAGTCCAGTCTGGCACTTGCTATTTGTGATGATGGACAGGGAACTATCATACCAGGAAGATATAGACAATAGAGGGGAAGTGGAGAACAAAGACTAGAAGTTGACATATATTAAATATCATACGTAACAGCTGCAAGTTTACCAAACTCCCCCTTCCTTTCACCTTTCTGCAGATGTACGTTTGACATTTAGTCATTTAGCAGACGCTCTTATCCAGATCAACTTTGAGTTAGTGCATTGATCTTAAGATAGCATCTTAAGATAGCGAAGTGAGACAACCACATATCACAGTCGTATTAAGTATATTTTTCCTCAATAAAGAAAGTCAGTGCAAATTCAGTGCTAGTAGGAAAAGTCAAGTGCAAGGTTGTTGTTGTTTGGGGAGGATTAGACTGTCACGCCCTGGCTCTGGGGACTCTAGTATGTTGAGCCAGGGTGTGAGTTTTCATTTGTTTATGTTCTAGTTGTTGTATATCTATGTTGGCCAGGGTGGCTCCCAATCAGAGACGGCTGTAGCTCGTTGTCTCTGATTGGGAGTCATACTTAGGTAGCCGTTAGGCATTCATTATTTGTGGTTTCTTGTTCCGTGTTGGTTTGTTTATGTAACCAGGGACGTCACGTTTTCGTTTTGTTGTTTTGATCGTGTGATCATTCTAATAATAAAAATGTTCGCATTCAACGCTGCGCCTTGGTCCTCCTCTATGAATGACGATCGTGACAGAAGAAACCACCAAGAAGTGACCAAGCAGCATGTCCAGGAGCCATCGCCAGGGAGATCCCTAACAGATCTCCTTCGCCTCCTCGACTGGGTCAAGCCGAGTGAGGAAGAGAAGGGCTTGACCTTGTGGCAGAAGGGCGAAAGGCTGGCGAGGGACATGGAGACCTGGTCCACGGGTAGGGGAGACGCCCAGAAAATTTTTAGGGGGGGGCTAACGCCGTGGACGACGGGCCAGCAGGAGACCGCGGCAGAGCGGCCCAGCGGATTGGCAGAGGAGGCCGCCAGGTTACGGGGGCCACTGGTCGAAGAGGGGGTGGAAGATGTAGAGGCACGGCGAGAGGTACTGGCGTGTGTTGCCAGTCCGGTCCGGCCTGTTCCTGATCCCCACGTAGGGCCAGTGGTGTGTGTTCCCAGTACGGTCCGGCCTGTTCCTGCCACTCGCACCAAGTCTACGGTGCGCATCGCCAGCTCGGCCCGGCCCATTCCTGCTCCCCGCACCAAGTCAGTGGTGCGTTTCGTCAGCCCTGTCCGGCCCGTTCCTGCTCTCCGCACCAAGTCTGTGGTGCGCGTCGCCAGCCCAGTCCGGCCCATTCCTGCTCCCCGCACCAAGTCAGTGGTGCGTTTCGTCAGCCCTGTCCGGCCCGTTCCTGCTCCCCGCACCAAGTCAGTGGTGCGCTTCGTCAGCCCGGTCCGGCCCGCTCCTGCTCCCCGCACCAAGTCAGTGGTGCGTTTCGTCAGCCCGGCTCGGCCCGCTCCTGCTCCCCACACCAAGCCAGTGGTGTGCGTCGTCAGTCCGGCACGGCCCGTGCCTGTTCCACCGGTGGCGGGTCCGGCACCGGTCAGGTGCTGCGTCACGCCGGAGCTAGAGCAATCCGCTCCACCAGTGTTCAGTTCAGCTCTGGTCAGCAGGGCCAGACCGGACCAGGGGTACTTTGGGGGGTTAGAGAAGGAGTGGGGGTCATGTCCGGAGCCGGATCCGCCGCCGAGGCGGAGTGCCCACCCGGTCCCTCCCCTGTTGTATTTGGTTGGCGCGGTCGGAGTCCGCGCCTTTAGGGGGGGGTACTGTCACGCCCTGGCTCTGGGGACTCTAGTATGTTGAGCCAGGGTGTGAGTTTTCATTTGTTTATGTTCTAGTTGTTGTATATCTATGTTGGCCAGGGTGGCTCCCAATCAGAGACGGCTGTAGCTCGTTGTCTCTGATTGGGAGTCATACTTAGGTAGCCGTTAGGCATTCATTATTTGTGGTTTCTTGTTCCGTGTTGGTTTGTTTATGTAACCAGGGACGTCACGTTTTCGTTTTGTTGTTTTGATCGTGTGATCATTCTAATAATAAAAATGTTCGCATTCAACGCTGCGCCTTGGTCCTCCTCTATGAATGACGATCGTGACATAGACTGAGATGTCTTATTAAACCTTTTACTGCAGTGGGCTAAATCAGGGTCACACTTTCTTGGTAGTCTTAAAGAAATCTACTATATAGATATAGAAGTATACACCTCACACACATGGTTATGGGCTTGCAAAAAAGAAAACACCTCTACCATGTCAGATATAGAGTTGAAATGTATTCCATTTTGAGTTTGCATCCCAATATTATACTTTATATACATCACAGAAGACTGAAATATAACAAAACCGTTTGACATAGAAACACCAGATTTCCGGGCAGGTTTTTAGAAATAATGTCTATCAATTATGAAATTATGAAAAATATATATAATTCCACCCATGAGGCCACTAAATAATTTGACTGCAGAAAAGCGCTACAATACTATTTGAAAAGATAGGGTTTCAGACTGTCCTAGCATCCGGGAGAAGCTGGTTCCACCATTGGGGTGCCAGGACAGAGAAGAGCTTTGACTGGGCTGAGCGGGAGCTGCCCTCCTGTAGGGGTGGGAGGGCCAAGAGACCAGAGGTGGCAGAACGGAGTGCTCGGGTTGGGGTGTAGGGTTTGAGCATAGCCTGAAGGTAGGGAGAGGCAGTTCCTCTTGCTGCTCCGTAGGTAAGTACCATGGTCTTGTAGTGGATCTGAGCTTCAACTGGTAGCCAGTGGCGTGTGCGGAGGAGCGAGGTGACGTGGGAGAACTTAGGAAGGTTGAACACCAGGTGGGCTGCGTTATTCTGGATAAGTTGCAGGGGTTTGATGGCACAAGCAGGGAGCCCAGCCAACAGAGAGTTGCAGTAGTCCAGATATGATATGACGATCGCCTGGATTAGGACCTGCACCGCTTCCTGTGTGAGGAAAGGTCGTATTCTATGGATGTTGTAGTACATGAACCTGCAGGAGCGAGTCACTGCTTTGATGTTTGCAAGGAACTACAGAGTGTTGACTGTTTGAGAGAGAGAGAGAGAGAGAGAGAGAGAGAGAGAGAGAGAGAGAGAGAGAGAGAGAGAGAGAGAGAGAGAGAGAGAGAGAGAGAGAATGAAGGAGGAAGTTATGTGCACTGTAGGCTGCTGTATGTGTTACAGTATGTTGTCATGGCGATGTTAAAAACATTTTTCTCAATCTAGTGACTATAGTCTTCACATGTCAAGTCATTCCACACCTCCAGAGTATCCAGTCTATTTGTGTTCATCTCAACACAGTCCTCCTCCCCAGAAGGGCCCTGACTATCAGGCTGTACATCATACCAGTATCTACAGGGTAAACAACACAGAGAACCAGATATTTAAAACATGTCAACTTCTCGCCATTGTTCTCCACTTCCCCTCTATATCTTCCTGGTATGATAGTTCCCTGTCCATCGTCCCAGACCAGACTCTCTGGACAGCTCTCATACAGAGACAGTGGTAACCATAGAGACTACTGTAATGCTCATTTTACAGAGTGTGGCTTTAAAGCTGAAAAAACAATGGTCTATGTCTATGATTGAGGAGGATGTTTGTCTATGTCTATGATTGAGGAGGATGTTTGTACCACAGTGTCTGACTACACTGTGGTACAAACATCCTCCTCAATCATAGACATAGACCATTGTTTTTTCAGCTTTAAAGCCACACTCTGTAAGATGAGCATTACAGTAGTCTCTATGGTTACCACTGTCTCTGTATGAGAGCTGGCGAGAAGTTGACATGTTTTAAATATCATATGTAACAGCCCCACGATAATTCAGGGAGTTCGCAGAACTCCCCCTTCCTTTCACCTTTCTGCTGATTTGGACCCTCTGTTTTCTCCCAAATATACACCAACATGTTCAGGAGATCCAGGACTACAAACATGGGTCATTATAATGTCCATACAATAGATGTGACACTACAAACTGCTCCAAGTGGATATTGAGGATGGGTAGGCTTAACCAGTGAGGATGAGATGACAACATAATAGTCTGCAGCACTCTTCTCTCTTAATAAACGTGATTAGTGACAGCTGGTCGAACCACTGAAAAGGTCGCTGATTTTTGAGGCCCATATAGGGGAACAACAGTCAAATATGAGCGTTTGATATTGTGCTTACATGTAACTCAACAACAAAGACTGACTGTCAAGGGTTAGTAAGTAACATCCTTTTGGACGTACTCAAAGACCATTGTAAACGGGCATATAAAGAGCCTGCTACCTCTGGTCCCTGTAGTGATGTGTGGGTTGAGAGAAATGTCTGAGTTTGACAGGTTTTGCTCGCGTTTTGAGCAAGAAAACAATAACGGATTCGATAAATTGAACGAAGAGCTGCGCATAGCCTGTATATGAAGGGCCTACATCTATCGACTTTCACAGTGAATGCTTTTGTTTATACGTTTTGTGCGAATGAGTTGAACATCGCTAAATGCATCCTAAAGAAAATATTGCGCCTCTGGAATAACGGACATTCTGGGGTAATAAACAGGCCTACATAACCAACGCTCTCTAGTAATATAGGGGAAGCCAGCATCATTACATTTGACATTTTAGTCATTTAGCAGACGCTCTTATCCAGAGCGACTTACAGTTAGTGAGTTAATACATTTTTGTTTTTTTCATACTGGCCCCCCGTGGGAATCGAACCCACATCCCTGGCGTTGCAAACACCATGCTCTACCAACTGAGCTACATCCCTGCCGGCCATTCCCTCCCCTACCCTGGACGACGCTGGGCCAATTGTGCGCCGCCCCATGGGTCTCCCGGTCGCGGCCGGCTACGACAGAGCCTGAATTCAAACCAGGATATCTAGTGGCACAGCTAGCACTGCGATGCAGTGCCTTAAACCACTGCGCCACTCGGGAGACAGTGTAACATAACAGTGCATTGTGCATCCGCCAACTTTCCTTTCCAATTCGCAAGAGGCCGAAACCAGAGATCTGTATATAATGGCGAGATGCTCATGTCTCCTCCCTAACAATGGTAGTCATTGTCCCAAAGGCGGGAAGGCAGGCGACAAGTTTAGATCTGCAAATAATGCCCATAGAAATGCACCGGGCTTATTTCGGACAGAATTTGGCGAGAGTGAGCACTCACTTCGCCTCTTCCTCTCTGCTAAAACTACAGTGAGGGAAAAAAGTATTTGATCCCCTGCTGATTTTGTACGTTTGCCCACTGACAAAGACATGATCAGTCTATAATTTTAATGGTAGGTTTATTTGAACAGTGAGAGACAGAATAACAATAAAAGAATCCAGAATAACGCATGTCAAAAATGTTATAAATTGATTTGCATTTTAATTAGGGAAATAAGTATTTGACCCCTCTGCAAAACATGACTTAGTACTTGGTTTCAAAACCCTTGTTGGCAATCACAGAGGTCAGACGTTTCTTGTAGTTTGCCACCAGGTTTGCATACATCTCAGGAGGGATTTTGTTCCACTCCTCTTTGCAGATCTTCTCCAAGTCATTAAGGTTTCGAGGCTGACGTTTGGCAACTCGAACCTTCAGCTCCCTCCATAGATTTTCTATGGGATTAAGGTCTGGAGACTGGCTAGGCCACTCCAGGACCTTAATGTGCTTCTTCTTGAGCCACTCCTTTGTTGCCTTGGCCGTTTGTTTTGGGTCATTGTCATGCTGGAATACCCATCCACGACCCATTTTCAATGCCCTGGCTGAGGGAAGGAGGTTCTCACCCAAGATTTGACGGTACATGGCCCCGTCCATCGTCCCTTTGATGCGGTGAAGTTGTCCTGTCCCCTTAGCAGAAAAACACCCCCAAAGCATAATGTTTCCACCTCCATGTTTGACGGTGGGGGTGGTGTTCTTGGGGTCATAGGCAGCATTCCTCCTCCTCCAAACACGGCGAGTTGAGTTGATGCCAAAGAGCTCCATTTTGGTCTCATCTGACCACAACACTTTCACCCAGTTCTCCTCTGAATCATTCAGATGTTCATTGGCAAACTTCAGACAGGCCTGTATATGTGCTTTCTTGAGCAGGGGGACCTTGCAGATGCTGCAGGATTTCAGTCCTTCACGGCGTATTGTGTTACCAATTGTTTTCTTGGTAACTATGGTCCCAGCTGCCTTGAGATCATTGACAAGATCCTCCCGTGTAGTTCTGGGCTGATTCCTCACCGTTCTCATGATCATTGCAACTCCACGAGGTGAGATCTTGCATGGAGCCCCAGGCCGAGGGAGATTGACAGGTCTTTTGTGTTTCTTCCATTTGCGAAAAATCGCACCAACTGTTGTCACCTTCTCACCATGCTGCTTGGCGATGGTCTTGTAGCCCATTCCAGCCTTGTGTAGGTCTACAATCTTGTCCCTGACATCCTTGAAGAGCTCTTTGGTCTTGGCCATGGTGGAGAGTTTGGAATCTGATTGATTGATTGCTTCTGTGGACACTTGTCTTTTATACAGGTAACAAGCTGAGATTAGGAGCACTCCCTTTAAGAGTGTGCTCCTAATCTCAGCTCGTTACCTGTATAAAAGACACCTGGGAGCCAGAAATCTTTCTGATTGAGAGGGGGTCAAATACTTATTTCCCTCATTAAAAAGCAAATCAATTTATAACATTTTTGACATGCGTTTTTCTATGATTTTTTGTTAGTTATTTTGTCTCTCACTGTTCAAGTAAACCTACCATAAAAATTATAGACTGATCATTTCTTTGTCAGTGGGCAAACATACAAAATCAGCAGGGGATCAAATACTTTTTTCCCTCACTGTATATCACCAGAGGAAGCATCCGAGTGAGCGAAACAGTGCCCCTCTGTCATACTACATTGGGGGAAAAAAGTATTTAGTCAGCCATCAATTGTGAAAGTTCTCCCACTTAAAAAGATGAGAGAGGCCTGTAATTTTCATCATAGGGACACGTCAACTATGACAGACAAATTGAGAATTTTTTTCTCCAGAAAATCACATTGTAGGATTTTTAATGAATTTATTTGCAAATTATGGTGGAAAATAAGTATTTGGTCACCTACAAACAAGCAAGATTTCTGGCTCTCACAGACCTGTAACTTCTTCTTTAAGAGGCTCCTCTGTCCTCCACTCGTTACCTGTATTAATGGCACCTGTTTGAACTTGTTATCAGTATAAAAGACACCTGTCCACAACCTCAAACAGTCACACTCCAAACTTCACTATGGCCAAGACCAAAGAGCTGTCAAAGGACACCAGAAATAAAATTGTAGACCTGCACCAGGCTGGGAAGACTGAATCTGCAATAGGTAAGCAGCTTGGTTTGAAGAAATCAACTGTGGGAGCAATTATTAGGAAATGGAAGACATACAAGACCACTGATAATCTCCCTCGATCTGGGGCTCCACGCAAGATCTCACCCAGTGGGGTCAAAATGATCACAAGAACGGTGAGCAAAAATCCCAGAACCACACAGGGGGACCTAGTGAATGACCTGCAGAGAGCTGGGACCAAAGTAACAAAGCCTACCATCAGTAACACACTACGCCGCCAGGGACTCAAATCCTGCAGTGCCAGACGTGTCCCCCTGCTTAAGCCAGTACATGTCCAGGCCCGTCTGAAGTTTGCTAGAGTGCATTTGGATGATCCAGAAGAGGATTGGGAGAATGTCATATGGTCAGATGAAACCAAAATATAACTTTTTGGTAAAAACTCAACTCGTCGTGTTTGGAGGACAAAGAATGCTGAGTTGCATCCAAAGAACACCATACCTACTGTGAAGCATGGGGGTGGAAACATCATGCTTTGGGGCTGTTTTTCTGCAAAGGGACCAGGACGACTGATCCGTGTAAAGGAAAGAATGAATGGGGCCATGTATCGTGAGATTTTGAGTGAAAACCTCCTTCCATCAGCAAGGGCATTGAAGATGAAACGTGGCTGGGTCTTTCAGTATGACAATGATCCCAAACACACCGCCCGGGCAACGAAGGAGTGGCTTCGTAAGAAGCATTTCAAGGTCCTGGAGTGGCCTAGCCAGTCTCCAGATCTCAACCCCATAGAAAATCTTTGGAGGGAGTTGAAAGTCTGTGTTGCCCAGCGACAGCCCCAAAACATCACTGCTCTAGAGGAGATCTGCATGGAGGAATGGGCCAAAATACTAGCAACAGTGTGTGAAAACCTTGTGAAGACTTACAGAAAACGTTTGACCTGTGTCATTGCCAACAAAGGGCATATAACAAAGTATTGAGAAACTTTTGTTATTGACCAAATACTTATTTTCCACCACAATTTGCAAATAAATTCATTAAAAATCCTACAATGTGATTTTCTGGAATTTTTAGTTGACGTGTACCTATGATGAAAATTACAGGCCTCTCTCATCTTTTTAAGTGGGAGAACTTGCACAATTGGTGGCTGACTACTTTTTTTCCCCACTGTATAAACACTGAGTGCACAAAACATTAAGGACACCTTCCTAAATATTGAGTTGCACCCCCTCTTTTCCCCTCAGAACAGCCTCAATTCGTCGGGGCATGGACTCTACAAGGTGTCGAAAGCGTTCCACAGAGAGCTGGCCCATGTTGACTCCAATGCTTCCCACAGTTGTGTCAAGTTGGCTGGATGTCCTTTGTGTGGTGCACCATTCTTGATACACACTGGAAACTGTTGAGCGTGAAAAACCCAGCAGCGTTGCAGTTCTTGACACAAACCGGTGTGCCTGGCACCTACTACCATACCCCCGTTCAAAGGCACTTAAATATTTTGTCTTGCACATTCACCCTCTAAATGGCACGTATGCACAATCCATGTCTCAATTGTCTCAAGGCTTAAAAATCCTTCTTTAACCCGTCTCCTCCCCTTCATGTACACTGATTGAAGTGGATTTAACAAGTGACGTCAATAAGGAATCATAGCTTTCACCTGGATTCACCTGGTCATTCTATGTCATGGAAAGAGCAGGTGTCCTTAATGTTTTGTACACTCAGTGTATGTATCCCATCTATCTGATGCTGTCTGGACAGAAATAGTATGACATGCCATACTATTTTTGTCCAGACAGCATCAGATACATGGTCTATACATACTGAGACAGAGGGGCGCTGTTTCGCCCACTCGGATGCTTTATCTGAGATTGACGCTTCTTTCTGTCGGCGGGCATCTCTGTCAAATAAATGATCAATATTTCAATATTTTATTTGGACGGGCAAGGAGGTACGGTAGGGCGGGCCCAGCCCCTTAAGGCCCGCCCATAACTCCAGCCCTGTGTAAAGTACTTAAATTGTGTCAAGACCTTCCTTCTGTATGTTAAATCGAAGATCAACAAGTCTGAAAGCCTAAATGGTAATTCACTGAGGCCAACCACACATGTTAAGAATATTTTTGTTTTTAATCTAAGTTTATTTTCTTTTTATTTCAATGTAAAAACATACAGATACAAATGCATTTTGTCAAGGTTAGTAGTACATTTTACAAAAAGGGATATTTCAAACATGGATACCTCATAAAAACAGAACCCCCTTACCCACGGGAGAAAAACAACATTATCATCATAAAACAGTCAACTACGAAGCACTTCACTCTATGTAGCCTAGCGGTTAAGCGCGTTGGGCCAGTAACTGAAAGGTTGCTGGTTCGATTCCTTGAACAGACTAAATGAAAAATCTGTTGATGTGCCCTTGAGCAAGGCATTTAACCCTAAAGGCTCCTGTAAGTCGCTCTGGATAAAAGTGTCTGCTAAATTACTAAAGTATAAATAAATGTAAATTATGATACTTTTCCAGGTGTAATTCCACCTTAGATTTCATCCTGTATGTATAGTTCCTTAAACAGCAGTGCAGAGAAAGTACCAGGCTGCGTTTACACAGGCAGCCCACTTCTGATTATTTTGCCACTAATTGGTATTTGACCAATAAGATCAGAGATTTTGCCACTTATTGGGCGAAAGATGAGGATTGGGCTGCCTGTGTAAACTCAGCCAGAGAAGCCTATTTCTCACAGATCCAATGAATTGCCCTGAGACACTCAACATCCCACCATATTCTTTGGCTGATAAGAAGTAAGAAATAAACCCACAGTTCTCCACTCCACCCCCATTAGGTTCTCCACTCTCCCAATACCTGCAGTAGAAACAACACAGAGTTAGACTGACCACTCTCTCAGAACCTAGAGTATGAACAACACAGAGAATCAGTCCTACTCCTTATACTGTGGTCAGCGTTATTAGAGCAGTAGTCTCTTACCTTGGGGTGGTCAGTGTTATTATAGAGCAGTAGTCTCTTACCTTGGGGTGGTCAGTGTTATTATAGAGCAGTAGTCTCTTACCTTGGGGTGGTCAGTGTTATTATAGAGCAGTAGTCTCTTACCTTGGGGTGGTCAGTGTTATTATAGAGCAGTAGTCTCTTACCTTGGGGTGGTCAGTGTTATTAGAGCAGTAGTCTCTTACCTTGGGGTGGTCAGTGTTATTATAGAGCAGTAGTGTCTTACCTTGGGGTGGTCAGTGTTATTATAGAGCAGTAGTCTCTTACCTTGGGGTGGTCAGTGTTATTATAGAGCAGTAGTCTCTTACCTTGGGGTGGTCAGTGTTATTAGAGCAGTAGTCTCTTACCTTGGGGTGGTCAGTGTTATTATAGAGCAGTAGTGTCTTACCTTGGGGTGGTCAGTGTTATTACAGAGCAGTAGTCTCTTACCTTGGGGTGGTCAGTGCCAGTAACCGAAAGGTCGCTGGTTCTAATCCCCGAGGCGACTAGGTGGAAAATCTGTCGATGTGCCCTTGAGCAAGGCACTTAACCCTAATTGCTCATGTAAGTCGCTCTGGATAAGAGCGTCTGCTAAATGACTAAAATGTAAATGTAAATGTATTATAGAGCAGTAGTCTCTTACCTTGGGGTGGTCAGTGTTATTAGAGCAGTAATCTCTTACCTTGGGGTGGGCAGTGTTATTAGAGCAGTAATCTCTTACCTTGGGGTGGGCAGTGTTATTAGAGCAGTAATCTCTTACCTTGGGGTGGGCAGTGTTATCAGAGCAGTAATCTCTTACCTTGGGGTGGGCAGTGTTATCAGAGCAGTAGTCTCTTACCTTGGGGTGGTCAGTGTTATTATAGAGAAGTAGTCTCTTACCTTGGGGTGGTCAGTGTTATTAGAGCAGTAGTATATTACCTTGGGGTGGTCAGTGGGGTGCCGTCCACCCATTTCCAGGTCCCCTCAGTAACAGAGTCAGTCAGACCAATCCAGGTCCATCCATTTGGTTTCAACACAAATATAAATATTTGTTGTTGTGGCACAGAAAACAACATTGTTAAAGAGATTGAATGGGATCTTAAGCACTTACAAATTCATAACATATTGTACTAATTCGTAACATATCATATGAATTGGGGGCAGGACGTAACATATCATACAAAATGGATACCACTTGTTTTGGCTGCTGAGCGCTACCTTCAAAACTACTGGCTGAAATGATACCAAACCTTTATAATGCATATTTAATATGTCTGCGGCAAGTATCCTAGCAGTTAAGAGTGTTGGGCCAGTAACCCAAAGGTTGTTGCTTTGAATCAATGAGCCGACTAGGTGAAAAATATGTCGATGTGCCCTCGAGCAAGGCACTTAACCCTAATTGCTTCTGTAATTCGCTCTGGATAAGAGCATCTGCTAAATGACTAAAACGTAAATGTCTCTTTCTTTCACCTGTTCCTCTCTGCTGTTTATGATCACCAGGTCTGATCCTCTCTCCAGACAGTCCTCTCTGCTGTTTATGATCACCAGGTCTGCTCCTCTCTCCAGACAGTCCTCTCTGCTCTGCTTCCAGGGTTTAGTCTCTGTAGACAGGAAGTACCAACTGGATTCAAACTTCTGACAATATGAGTGAAATAGTTTTGCTTCCAAAAAATAGTAAATAAGTCTGTTAAAAATCTGTTTTGTGTGTCGGAATGGTGTGAGCGTACCCCAACAACAGAATGGGGCGTATACCGGTCATAGAAATATTCATGTGAGTAGATCGCTGATTGGCCAGCTCATCCTCAGGAGGATGACATCATTCTCTCTGAATAAATAGCAAGCATTTTTTAAACAGTCTGTTTGATGTGGAGGTTTTGACAATTTTTCTCCAATTTATACTTTGGCCACAAATACGAGTATAGGATGAGTCAACAACATTATTTGGGTATGAGTTAACAGAATATTAACTTTTAAAAGTGAGATTTTTTACTGGATGGGTGTTCATTTTTTGGTTTCTAACATTTCTTTGTTAGCAAAAGCCACACGAGTGGAAACCAATGGAGGAGCGAAGCTGCACAGATATTCCATGGCTCATCATATTCACAATGTTCTGTAGGGGAATGGTTAGTTTGCTGTCAGTGGAGGCTGGTGGGATGAGCTATATGAGGACGAGCTCATTATAATGGCTGGAAAGGAATTGATGTCCTGCCTCCTGCCTTTCTATTGGATAGTTGGTCTGTCAATCAAGACGTGAAGGCTAATGAGAGATTGCTATTGGTGCTTGATAACCATTACAGGCAAGCTCACTCATCAGTAAATATCAAGACCAATGCATCATGTCATGTGTTCTTTTAATTTCTTTACACATTTCCACCAATAAATAGCTGTATTTTGATTCCTTTCCTGCACACGAATACAGTCAGCCTATTCCTTCCTACTGCATGTTTGACAAGTAGGTCTTAACTGATAGGGGGTGTTAAAAACGACTCGGACACACTAAATAGTGCGTGTGACTGTCTCTGCGGATGTGTCTCCCTTTGCGGGTGTGCATGGAGGAAGCTGAAGCGTTGGACTGACGGTTCAGAGATCTTTGCTGCCATCTAGTGGTGGTAAACGGAACAACGACACTACAGAGACAGCACTTCCTGCTACAACATTCTGTATAACAACAATGTAATGTAATTGTATCACTGTGTAGTTTCAGCAGATAGGCCAGTTTTCATTGTGATTGTGAACTAACATATCGGATTGTATGGGGTCACCAACGGAAATTCCGGCTAACTTTCATTCAAGAAACCTAATGTAATACAACATATTTGATTGTATTTTTCTTCACGATGTTTTCGTTATCACAGTGATGTTTAAAAACAGTTTATAGACAGCTTGTCTGAGAATTCCATACAAACAGTGGGTCTGACATAACACCACCAGCTAGCAGAGGTGAATTTTATTACAGCACCCCCGTTGCATTCTGGGAGAGTGGATAGAGGCTGAGCAGTGGAGCTGATCTTTTTTAGTAGGACGGCAATTTCTGCCACCCGAGATCTCATGTCCAAATAGTCTAGTCTTCCGATATCGATAGTAATGGCGATGACACGGTTCGAAAAGTTCCTGGCATCGCTGCTGCGCGGGGCTGTCGGGATGCTGTTCGCCGTCTTCCAGCTGCTCGCGCCGCGGCGGGGAGCGGACAGGTCGGCGACGAGGCTCCCACCAATCACCAACCCACTTCTGAGGGTCCCGGCGATGCGGCTCGCCCGCATGATTCGACGGAGAGAGGCAGGTGAACTTTATTAAAGTGTTGTTTGATAGTTAAATGCGACACGGTAGATCATGACATAACGTTTATTCATATAGATAGGCCCTAGATAAATTAAGAACTGCCAGTTACTTGTTTTATTATGCATCGCACCTCGGAATGTTTAGGGAAGAGAAAGATGCTGCAAGGTGACTCGGTGGTACTGACGAATGCTGGGATATGTAGGCTAGTAATAACTTTACGACAGTAGTTTACTGACATAGTAGTTTACAGTATTTAGTACCTAATAGTACTTGTATTACTCTGGGCCTACTTGAATAAAGTAGGCTATTGAATTAGTGTTTCATATAAAATACATTGAAGTTGGTTGTATTTTCAAACACATCCTGTCACATCACAGAGGATGTACTGTAGTTTGCATCCCAAATGGTCCCCTATTCCATACAGGTCTCTGTTCAAAAGCAGTGCACTACATACGGAATAGGGTGCCATTTGGGACAGACCCATAGTGTGGCTTTTGATGGTTGAGCCGGGCTCCCTGTTGAGAGGGATTTACTTCTAGAACTTAAACAATAGTGGCAGGGGGCCACGTAGAGCCACCGGAGGGGACTTTACTTTACCTGTACAAAGGTCACTGTTGTCAGAGCAGGCTGCATCCCAAATGGCACCCGATTCCCTATATAGTGCACAACTTTTGACCGGGGCCCATAGGGTTCTGGTTGAAAGTCGTGCACTATAAAGGGCATAGGGTACCATTTTGGGATACAGTCAGAATCATTAGGAACTCTTTCCCCTACTCCCATTCTCTCTCTACTATGTACAGTGCTTTGAGCATCTGGAAAATGTCACTATGCATCCTGTCAATTGCACCCTCTGAGAATAGCTTTACAGTGTTTACAGAGTGTGAGAATAGACATCTTCATCCTAAATATTCACATCTGCGCTTCTCGTTTCTTGTTTGGATTGATAATGGTTGTATCCCAAATGGTATCCTATTCCCTATGTAATGCACTACTTTTGGTCAAAGGTAGTGTACTAACAGGGAATAGGGTGTCATTTGGGACACATGGCATATCTTGATGAATGATACTGTAATTGATATAATTGTTCTCTCAGGTAACCAGTGTGGAGGTAGTACAGGCCTACATAGACCGCATCCAACAGATTAACCCTCTCATCAATGCCATGGTTAAGGACAGGTGAGAGAGACTGTGTGTGTGTGTGTGAGTGAGTGAGTGAGTGAGTGAGTGAGTGAGTGAGTGAGTGAGTGAGTGAGTGAGTGAGTGAGAGAGACCTCCCGTCCTCCATCTATCTCTTACCTCCTGTTCTCTTTCCGTCCCTTCTACCACCCCTCTCTACTCTCTGCCTCCATCCCCCTCTCCTCCCTCCACCTATCTCTCTCAGGTTTTCCTTGGCCCTGCAGGAGGCAGCCCAGGTGGATAAGCTGATAGAGGAGGAGACAGGAGGAGAGGATGTTCTGGAGGACAGGCTTCCTCTACTGGGGGTCCCTTTCACTGTCAAAGAGGCATTCTCCCTCCAGGGTAGGCTGCTAATGCTACTTCTTCTAATGATGATTAGAATAGAATAGAGTAACTTTATTCCTATATACCCTGGTACTCTGGTAAATAGGGTCACTGCCCTGACCTGCAGCAGTACTGCTATCAGTTGTATTTCAATATTTGATACAACGTTTGGTGCTAAAGTATGGAGTCTTGCATCCAGGGTAGGCTGCTAATGCTACTTATACTGAGGATAATATGATCAACATGGTCAATACCATGACCTATAGTTGTGCCTGTGCTGCAATCAATGTTATTTCCCCACTGGTTGTCCTTGATGCAAAGTTTGTTGCTAAAGTCTATCTGTCTCTCTGCCATTCACTATTGAACTGAACTACTACAGTTGAAATATAAGCCTTGTTTGTTCTAATACCTTGTTTACTGTCACCATCCCTCTCCCATTTCCCATTTCCCATTTCTCTCTCTCTCTCTCTCTCTCTCTCTCTCTCTCTCTCTCTCTCTGTCTCTCTCTCTCTCTCTCTCTCTCTCTCTCTCTCTCTCTCTCTCTCTCTCTCTCATGCGCTCTCTTTCCCATCTTCCTCTCTCTGTCTCTCTCTCTCTCACACACACTCTCTCTTTCCCCTCTTTCTCTCTCTCTCTCTCTCTCTCTCTCTCTCTCTCTCTCTCTGTCTCTCACGCTCTCTCTTTCCCCTCTTCCTCTCTCTCTCTTTCTCTCTCGCTCTCCCCTCTTCCTCTCTCTCTCTCTCTCTCTCTCTCTCTCTCTTTCTTTCTTTTTTTCTCTCTCTCTCTCTCTCTCTCTCTTTCTTTCTTTCTTTCTTCCTCTCTCTCTCTTTCTCTCTCGCTCTCCCCTCTTCCTCTCTCTCTCTCTCTCTCTCTCTCTCTCTCTCTCTCTCTCTCTCTCTCTCTCTCTCTCTCTCTCTCTTTCTTTCTTTTTTTCTCTCTCTCTCTCTCTCTCTCTCTCTCTCTCTCTCTCTCTCCAGGTATGCCTAACTCCACAGGGCTGGTGTCACGGCGGGGGGTGATTTCGGCAACGGACGCACCCCCGGTGGCTCTGCTGAAGAGGGCAGGGGCCATTCCTCTGGGGGTGACTAACTGTAGTGAGCTCTGCATGTGGCTTGAATCCCATAACCGCCTGTATGGAATCACCAACAACCCATACGACCTGGAGAGAATACCAGGGGGAAGCTCCGGTTAGTTACATCACTGTCAATCTAGAATGGAATAGAATGGATGGAATCCAATGCAATGGAGTGGCAATAGAATGTTTGGAATACAATGGAATAGAATGGGAATAGAATGTTTGGAATATGATGGAATGGAATGTTTGGAATACCATGGAATGAAATAGGAGGAGACAATAGAATGATACCTTTACTGTCAACCTTGAATATATTGTTGTATGTCAGTGTGACTCAAAGTGCTACTGCCATCTTTTATGACCTTTATCTCTCTGTTTGTGTCTCTCAGGAGGGGAGGGCAGTATTTTGGGGGGCGGCGGTTCAGTGATAGGGGTTGGCTCAGATGTTGGGGGCAGTATTCGCATCCCAGCATTCTTCAACGGCATCTTCGGCCACAAGCCCACATCAGGTGAGGCCCTCAAGTCTGACACCTGTTGTGTTCGTGGAGGTTTGTATCTATCCCTCTTTTAGAGAGACACATCCTGTGTGTGTGTGTGACACTGACACCAGTCTGCTGTCTCTGTGTTGTATGTAACGAGGGCCAGTTCCTTCTAGTCGTGTGTGTGGGGTTGTGTTTGCTTACAGGTGTGTGTGTGTGTGTGTGGTTGTGTTTGCTTACAGGTGTGTGTGTGTGTGTGTGGTTGTGTTTGATTACAGGTGTGTGTGTGTGTGTGTGTGTGTGTGTGTGTGTGTGTGGTTGTGTTTGATTTCAGGTGTGTGTTTGTGTGTGTGTGTGAGGTTGTGTTTGCTTGCAGGTGTGTGTGTGTGTGGTTGTGTTTGCTTACAGGTGTGTGTGTGTGGTTGTGTTTGCTTACAGGTGTGTGTGTGTGGTTGTGTTTGCTTACAGGTGTGTGTGTTTGTGTGTGTGTGGTTGTGTTTGCTTACAGGTGTGTGTGTGTGTGTGGTTGTGTTTGCTTACAGGTGTGTGTGTGTGTGTGTGGTTGTGTATGCTTACAGGTGTGTGTGTGTGTGTGTGTGTGTGTGGTTGTGTTTGCTTACAGGTGTGTGTGGTTGTGTTTGCTTACGTGTGTGTGTGTGTGTGTGGTTGTGTTTGCTTACAGGTGTGTGTGTGTGGTTGTGTTTGCTTACAGGTGTGTTTGTGTGGTTGTGTTTGCTTACAGGTGTGTGTGTGTGTGGTTGTGTTTGCTTACAGGTGTGTGTGTGTGGTTGTGTTTGCTTACAGGTGTGTGTGTGTGTGGTTGTGTTTGCTTACAGGTGTGTTTGTGTGGTTGTGTTTGCTTATAGGTGAGTGTGGTTGTGTTTGCTTACAGGTGTGGGTGTGTGGTTGTGTGTTGGTTTTGCTGGCAGGTGTGCGTGTATTTTGGTATCTGGTATGTTATAAGGATCCCCATTTAGCTGTTGAGAAAGCAGCAGCTACTCTTCCTGGGGTCCACACAAAACATGACATAATACAGAACATTAGCAGACAAGAACAGCTCAAGGACAGAACTACATCAATTTTAAAAAGCCTACATATCAATACATACACACAAACTATCTAGGTCAAATAGGGGAGAGGCTCTGTGCCGTGAGGTGTGGTTTTATTTGTTTTTTTTTAACCAGGTTTGCTGTTCATTTGAGCGATATGAGACAGAAGGGAGTTCCATGCAGTAATGGCTCTATATACATATATATTATGGTAGTAGTAATGTATTACAGTGCCTTCAGAAAGTATTCAGACCGCTTTCCTTTTTCAACATTTTGTTACGTTACAGCCTTATTTTAAAATGGATTAAATAAATGTTTTTCCCTCATCAATCTACACACAATACCCCATAATGACAAAGGTTTTTAGAACTTTTTGCAAATCTATTTACATAAGTATTCAGACCCTTTGCTATGAGACTCAAAATTGAGCTCCGGTGCATCCTGTTTCAATTGATTATCCTTGATTGGAGTCCACCTGTGGTAAATTCAATTGATTGGACAGCAGTGGCGGCTCCTGAAAAAATTCTCAGGAGGGGCAATTTTTCTGATGATTTAGGTGACCTACACACATTTTTAAAAAGATATGTCCAGCAACAACATGAAGACAGGGGCAGCATATAAGTCAATACCAGAAGCATTTATTGACTGATCTCAAAAGTGTTGGCTTACAAAAGCAAAATAAGTTATCACAGTAAAAATAATCAAGGGTGTTCTTTCACATTCCTCAACACTGCATAAACAATATGTATGGCTTTGTAAAAATGAACAACCATATTCTGGCCAATTGTATAGATTTGTAAATATGAACAACCATATTCTGGCCAATTGTATAGATTTGTAAAAATGAACATGAACAGATTTTTTATTTTTTTGAATGGCAGTACCTTTCAAACATGTCTGCTTGCAGTAAGGTAGCACTCACAAGGTGGCCAGAGAAAGAGAACCTTTCTTTGGTGTGATCCAGGATGGTGTTGCAGACCTCTTCAGACAGCCTCTGCTTCTCCTCTTCTCTCAAAGCTGTTCTGGGTCTTTTGGCTCCTGTTGCTTCTTGCAGCTG
The DNA here is from genome assembly GCF_964263955.1 of Coregonus lavaretus. NCBI lineage: Eukaryota > Metazoa > Chordata > Actinopteri > Salmoniformes > Salmonidae > Coregonus > Coregonus lavaretus. Next base: position 676,410 of record NW_028167180.1, read on the forward strand.
CTGTTGAGAGGAGTCCCTGAAGGCAAACAGACCAATGTGTTTGTTGGCTTTGTACAGTATTGTTGTCTATGTGATGCACAGGTATATGCAATGTATCCATGTATAGTACAAATACTTCAGTTCCACTTAAAATGGGCAGGGATGCATAAAGTCTTTAGTGTTTAAGTTAGCCTTTGTGTCTCACATAGCCTGGATGTTCAGCACAGTATACAGTGGTGCTCATAAGCTTATGATCCCATGCTAAAGTTGACTAAAAAGAGGAATAAAAAAGAAACGAAAATTGGTGTCCTTAAAGGTTGGATTTTCCAACTTTTTTAATTAAGTCATTAAGATCAATTTCCAAAAGATGATTTTTTTATTTTTTTATTCCTCTTTTTAGTCAGCTTTAGAATGTGTTCATACACTTATGAGCACCACTGTACAGTACACATAGTATATAAAATAAGATAGATTACACCACTGGCTATATATAATGACAATAATGTAATTTCAAACACAAATGCAGTCTCCTTTCATGCATACATTTTCAAATAAAGCTCTGCTTTGAGAAAGATCGAATGATATTGTTTAATCTTTATCTTACCTTATGGCCTGCACACTGCTTGCGAAGCTGTCGAGGGCACGTTTGATAAAGACAGCATCGATGTCCTTATTCTGTAGCTTCTGGTACGGTGGGCTGGTCAAATGAACCCAATGAACCCGTCCGGATGGCTTCAAAACATTCTATGAGGTCGTCTCGATTCTCGTAGACAGTGTTCACGACTCTGCTGTTGCTAACCTCATCGTTGTGGCGGCGGACAGCTAGCCTGTATCCCTCATCCAGTTGAGTGGCAATATTCACTCTCACCAAAGCAGACAATCTCAAACAGCTATCAATGTGGGTCTTTGACAGCTCATTTTTCTTAATCTTTTCTGAAAGATGGTGCATGTCGGTTACACCAGTCGCTGTCCAAGCGTTGCTGTCTGCCGTTCATGGTTACGTTACGTTACGTATGACGAAAGCGCGTAAGTGCAAGCCCTCAGACACCCATAGAGAATGTATTGAAAGCTCAGAAATTTGAAAAAAAAATATTTTACATTAGAGGCTATGAGAGACTTCTGGGCGATTTTCAACCTGACTGAAATCGCCCCAAAACGGGCGGGGACATTTGAAGCACGACTTTAGCCTGATTGGACATTTAGTGGCTGGCAGATCAGACGTGAACACTGAACTACTGTTGCCATGATATAATTGATTAGAAAAAAAATCCCTTCCTTTTCCCGTTTGGCAGTGCGTCGCCCATATCGCCCAATTGAACACACCGCCCATGTTGGACAGTATACGTGGGTCAGTTCTCCTCTCTCTCTCTGTAGGTGTAGTATCTAACATGGGTCAGTTCTCCTCTCTCTCTCTGTAGGTGTAGTATCTAACGTGGGCCAGTTCCCCCCGGCCTCAGGGCAGCAGCCTGGTTTCCTGTGTACAGGCCCCATGTGTCGCTATGCCCAGGACCTGCTGCCCATGCTCAGAGTTATGGGAGGAGCCAACGCTGACAGGTATAGAGGGACAACAACAACATGCACAGAGACACAATAACTCCATGTTAATAACACCCAGATATGACCACTTATTCTCTCTCTGTTAGAGACACAATAAATCCATGTTAATAACACCCAGATATGACCACTTCTTCTCTCTCTGTTAGAGACACAATAACTCCATGTTAATAACACCCAGATATGACCACTTATTCTCTCTCTGTTAGAGACACAATAAATCCATGTTAATAACACCCAGATATGACCACTTCTTTTCTCTCTGTTAGAGACACAATAAAGCCATGTTAATAACACCCAGATATGACCACTTCTTCTCTCTCTGTTAGAGACACAATAAATACATGTTAATAACACCCAGATATGACCACTTCTTTCTCTCTGTTAGAGACACAATAAAGCCATGTTAATAACACCCAGATATGACCACTTCTTCTCTCTCTGTTAGAGACACAATAAATCCATGTTAATAACACCCAGATATGACCACTTCTT